>NC_080569.1:24920000-25220000 GCF_030253575.1 Rhododendron vialii | reverse complement strand
TCGAGAATTTCTACACCCAACCATGCACGTACATATTTTTGAGAAATGCTACAATGATCCTCACCATCCTCCCATGCAATCCAAGTATGGCAAAAATGTGACAAAAGTAAAGCAGGGTTATTGGAAGAATTGGCTGATATTTGCCTTCTTCTGTTTTGCTACCACAGGTTAACATTCTGGTACATACAACAGATGTCCCAATTTCATCAGAGCAGTTGACTAAAATAAAAAATTTGATGAAGTGTTGTCGCAGTCAAGACAACAATACCGGGAGTAATACAAGAGAGAAAACGGGAGGGGAAGAAAAATCATCAGTGCTTAGTGGAAACACTGAGGAGTCCAGTATGCATGATATTATGGAAGAAGGGTTACGCTTACCTAATGGAGCACATAACACAAATATGTCTGATGTCGAAGGACATGATTCTGAATCTGAATCCGAGGCCTCAATACTTTGCTCTGGAATCACCCAGAGCTCCGAAGACTCAGATGATCAGAATTTCTTCCGAGATCAAAGTAAGAGCTCTAATTTTTGTGCAGAGCAACAAGGTGCTGATTCTTGTGGGGCTCAATGGGACATTTTTCGCAGACAAGATGTCCCCAAACTACTAGAATATCTTTCCAGACACTCTAATGAGTTCAGCCATACATATTCCTTTCCACAAAGTGTAAGATAGGTCTAGAATTACTTTTTTTCCCAAGCAAGGCATATATGAGAGTCCTATGCTGATTGACTCGTGCATTGTCACAGGTTATTCATCCAATTCTTGACCAGAGGTTTTACCTCGATGTAACTCACAAAACCAGGCTTAAGGAGGAATTTAGTAAGTTACATGTTCTGGCATCTCATGCATTGTTTGGGTCCATAATAGGCTGGTTAAATTTGCCTACATTGTTTCCAGATATTGAACCATGGACATTCAAGCAAAACCTTGGAGAAGCTGTTATGATTCCCGCTGGATGTCCGTATCAAATAAGAAAACTGAAGGTGCTAACACTTAATGGCAACTCTGTACTTTTCTTTTCGGGTGCATGTATGTGCATGGTAATTTGCGCATGTGCATGCATACAAAACTTTAAATTTGTAATGTAGTGGAATCGATCCAATTTTCGAAGCCTAGTTACATTGGAAAACACTTTGATTTATTGAACTTGTGATGACTGTGTTTGTCAATTTTGATCCTTGGTTCATTGGATTTTGTATGCATGAACATTTGTAGCTGTATCTCTTAAATCACAAGAACTATGATAATCACTGATTTATTTATTTTTTTAAATTGGTTCTTTGTGGCCTGCAGTCCTGCGTTAATGTCATTTTGGACTTCATCTCACCCGAAAATGCTACAGAGTGCATCAACTTGATTGACAAACTTCGTCTACTTCCTGTACATCATAAAGCCAGGAAAAATATGTTGGAGGTAACTTTTTGCTGATCTCAGTGACTACTATCCTCAGATGTTGCTGTTATGAAGCAGGTCAATAACAAGAAAATGCCTTTGACAGGTGAAGAAAATGACCCTTGGTAGTTTATCTGCAGCAGTCAAAGAAATGAGTAATCTCAATGGTGCACTGTAAGTAGCCCTCTTGAACAATGAAATATAACTTCATTGAAGCCCATGTGCCGGGCTACCCATTTGTCACATTCTTTAATCCAATTTATAATGTGAATAGCCTAATCTTTGGCAGTCTGTGTTTTGTTCTCGTTGCCATTTTGTACATGTTGCGTGTTGATGTCATTGGAACTTGGACTATGTGTATGGAGAGGTTAGGGCAAAATAGTTGCAGTCGACTGGACAAAATAAATATTCTGCCCTGTATGCTTATGATTTAGAGGGTGGCCCTTGTTCTATCATCTTCAACCCCCCCTCCAGCGTAACTCCCCACGAGGCAGCCTAAAAGGCTTGGCAGTTGAACTGTATTAAGAGCAAAACAAGAGAAAAGGAGAACAGGGCAATTGACATACAGAGTTGTATTAAAAAGACAAGATCCTAGGAAATACATGTAACTGGTGCTTCAGCAGAAGGATGTTTAAGGTCAAAACGGAGAAAATCCTATCCAAGGTTGATTCTGTTGCAAGAAAGATGAAAATTTTGGTTAATATCCGCTATATTGTTGAATGAATGGATGTGTTCGTTTTCAGTTTGCTGCAGAAAATGTCAAAGGATTTGTTTTTTAGATCTTTCCCATGGTCTGGGGCAAAGTAAAGTGATACAGTCCCTTCGGTACAACTCACCCTTGAAACCCAGCTTGCAAGGGGAGGGTTTCGAAGAGCTCATATACACAAGGCCAAGCTCCTTCACCGATAAGAGAGATAGTATCGTAACATAAAGCACAAAAAGCTAAACTCTCACAATGGCCTGTTTGCCACGCCAAAGAGCAGGGCAAGCTGGAAACCCTGGAATAAGGCTTCTATCTGAAGAAGTTTATTTACTGCGTAGAAAGCCTGATACTTTCTGGGTTAAATGAGTCTGAAGGATCATTGTTTGGGGAATTTGATTTTACCTGCTGATAAATCATTGACCAGTGGAAAGATTTTAAGTTGAGGGTTATGGGGCAGGCTTTGATTAAGCATTTTATTGGTGATTGGACTTCTACTTTTCTATGGTTAGATCATTGGCGCCCCTCCCACTTCCCACGCGTTTGGGTCATTGGACTGGTTGAGTGCAAAGGTGCCTCAATGGGTTTTTCATCCTATGGCGTTCTCTTCCAAGTAGAGAACGCCATAGGTTTTTCATCCTATGGTGTTCTACTTTTCTATGGTTAGATCATTGGCACCCCTCTCACTTCCCACGCATTTGGATCATTGGACTGGTTGAGTGCAAATGTGCCTCAATGGGTTTTTCATCCTATGGCGTTCTCTTCCAAGTAGAAAGCTGCAGCTGAGACTCATCACCATCTCTTCTGTGAGTGCCAGTTTTCAAAGCAGGCATGGAGGTTTTTCCCACGGTATGGAACGGACTTTACTGCATTTCTCTAGTCGTACCTTCAAGGATGCAGTGTTCAATCTATATTTTGTTGCTGCCATCCACAAGCTATATGTTGGGGAAAAGGAATGCTGGAAACACCATGAACCCGAGCAATGTGGTCTAAAGTTGAGAACGATTTTAGAATCATATTATGTCTTGCATGTGTTTAAACGCTTCAAGTTGTAACCATCAGATCTCTGAGTGGTGTGAGTATTTCACCAGGGACTGTTAGTGATAGCATGTGACATGTCTGTGGAAATCTGCTGTTGGGTAGTTTGGTTTTGCTTTTGGGTATTTCTTAGTGCTAGTTTTGTTGAATTTGGTTAGTCGCATAGGCTATGTTTTGCTGTGTTTCTGTTCTGGGAGATGCCCTTCTGAGGCTGTATTGCTTGGTTATGAATCTTATTAACAAAGAACACACAAAAAAAGAAAGGCAGTGAAATAGTGATGGAAAAAAGCTTGATTGTAAGAACTTTACAATGATGTTGCATTAGAAAAAGAATAATAATGTAACCTATTTTATTCTTTAGAAGGGTAAGAAGTGTTAGTGGGGATTGAATATAAATTTTGTGCATGGGAGTACAAAGTACCTACAATTGGGCTACCACTTGACTAGTAATAAAATAGAACATTTAAAAAAAAAAAAGGAAGTGGTATATTTATTAACGGAAATCCTATGTGTACCGACCAAAAGTGTAGGGAAACCGTACCGACCGCCGCGCGCGGCTGTCTCCGGCCACCGGACGGCCGATCCGTATATATACACGAAAAATAGGGTGTCTAGATCAAGCACCCTACACACATCGGATGCCGTTGATTCCCGCGTCTGGCCCCTCAGTTTTTTTTTAAAAATTTTTTGGACGGCTCGGATCGGCCGTTCGGTGGCCGGAGATGGCCGCGCGCGGCGGTCGGTATGTAAATATCGGTGCAAATAGCACCACTCATTTATTAATCTAAGAAGTATACACTAAAAGGAAGGGTATAATGGTATCGGGAGCCACTTCAAAACCACACAACGGAATCTAAGACAAAAGAAGCATGCCAAGCGATGAGCTATCCAATTCTTGTGTGCTCATTCGTGAGCGAGCAAGAACCTGATGGGGTATATAATCCACTAACACAGGACCGGTTCGGAAGAACCCAAAAATTCAAAACTTCAGACCTACAAATAGGCCCAATGTTGCTCTGTGTGTAAATAGAGGTGTAAAATGGGTCGGGCCGGCACGGGCACGGCACGGGCACGGCACGTTTGAAGGCGGCACGGCACGGCACGGGCACGGATTAATCCTGGCACGGCACGGGAACGACACGGTCTTAGTGGGCACGAGGCACGGCACGGGCACGAAAGTGAGTGGGAACGACACGGGCACGGCACGAAAGTTGGCCTGGCACGGCACGGCACGACACGGTCTTAGATGGGCACGGCACAAGCACGGCACGGAAGTGGGATGGGGCACGAGTTACGACACGGCACGACACGGTTCTAGCCAGACACGGCACGGCACGACACAGGCACACGGCACGGTACGGGCACGGAAGTGAGGGGGAACAACACGGGCACGGCACGGAAGTTGGCTTGGCACGGGACGACACGACACGGTCTTAGACGGGCACGAGTCACGACACAGTTCTAGTTAGGCACGGCACGGCACGGCACGGGTACGACACGAGGTATGGAAAAACCAAAAATATATATATGCTATTAAATAAACAAGGGATTTCATATTATAGTTTAGTTTATTTCTGTGTATTTTTTGATAGTCCAATAATTTATTAATCTTTTCCTTTTATTTAAGTAAAATAAGCTTTTAAAATATTTTATATGATCAAGATATTATCATGTTTGAATTTTGTTTTGAATCAAAATTCAAACATGATAATATACCAATTACTACACATATATTGATATATAATGCGTATTATCTTATAAAGATTTTTAAATATATATATATATATATATATATAGAAAATAAATAAGAAAAAATAATAATTTAAAAAAAATTGGTTTTTAAAAAAATAATCTCTATGGGGTTCAAACCCAAGTTCTTGGGGACTTGACACACATCTCAAACCACCAAAACCAACAATCTATTTGTGTTTATTATTAGAACAAGTAATATATATTATATAATTCTATTTTATAAAAACGGGCCTCTTATACGCTAGCCACACGATTGCGACACAAGTATGACGATCCATACCGTTCATTTCATTGTTCTTGGTGTTTTAATCACTTTTGCAAATTTTCGGGTCTATCAGGTTTTGGAAGCCCTCTCATCAGGACGTAAATTTATAAATAGAATTTTTTTTGTTCTGTGCGATCAAATATATAACGATAACCAATTTACTTCATTTTTTGCACGAATGATATAACCACTCCCACAGAAAAGGTAGACGGTTCCGATTTTCAAAAAACAACTCGGGTGGCCCTAAAGTGGTGCATTATAGGACTTTAATGTCTTTGGAAGCACAGAATGTGTTCTGATCACGTGGTTTCCGACATCTGACTATCACCTATTTTGGGGAGAATGATAAATTTAATAAGATCTTAAATCGTAACGGTTTAGATCGAATATTTGAAAACATGAGTCTGTAGCTATCTTTCAAATCTATACATCTAACTTATCTAGTTCTAAACCATTGTATTCCGCTATAGTTCAATGTATACTAGCCACACGATTGCAACACAAGTATGACGATCCATACTGTTAATTTCATTGTTCTTGGTGTTTTAATCACTTTTGCAATTTTTCGGATCTATCGGGTTTTGGAAGCCTTCTCATCGGGACGTAGATTATTAATAGAATTTTTTTTGTTATGTGCGATCAAGTATATAACGGTAACCAATTTATTTTATTTTTCGCACGAATAATATAATCACTCCCACATAAAAGGTAGACGGTTCCGATTTTCAAAAAACAACTCGGGCGACTCTCAAGTGGTGCATTATAGGATTTTACGAGAATTTTTCTTTATTAAGTGCATATGAATTATGGTGCGACTGTTGCATATGATCACGCGCTACTATAAATAGAAAGAGATGAGAGGCGCAAGCCCTAGCAGCCCACTCACTCCTCTCGGTATCTCTCACTCTCATCTCAACGCCTCTCTCTGAGTCTCTGACTCTCTCAACGTCTCTCTCTCTCACTCTCAGCGTCTCTCTCGCTCAAGTTGGGCCACTCAAAACCCCATTTTCCTTCAGCTTTGCATCATTCATCATCTCTTGCAGTACTACCAGGTAACCATTTCGAACAATTTTTTGCATAATTACAAGAGGTTTATCTTTTTCGCATCTCTCCATATCATCTTCTCCAATACGTTTGGTTGCTTACCCACTGTCCATGGCCAAAAAATTAGTGGATACAAGGAAGGAAAGGCAGCTGGAATGGCTTCTTTGCAACACACAAGTATCAATACCACAGTTTTATGCAAAAAAGGGGCGATTTCCGTAATGGGTGTTTCGGCTCTTCTGTCGTCACTATCGAGGTTCAGAACCATTGTGGGTTTCCGTTGTCACTACCGAGGTTCAGAACCATTGTGGGTTTTGCGAGAGGTAAAGTTGATAGTTCTTAGTGGAGATTTATATACATCATGAATTGGAATTTGGTTTCGTTCTAGTTAGGGCTGATAAAAAACCCAGGCTGCTTGAGTTCGAGTTGGTGCTTGTTCCTTAAAAGCTCGTTCAAGATCAGTTTGGTACATAGATAAAGCAAGCTTGAACATTTTTCTAAAGCTCATTTAAGCTTTCATAGCAAGCTCAAAAAAGCTACTACTCGGCTCCTTTGGCTTGTGATGTATAAAAATTTCCGAGATACTCGAGATCGTCTATGGCTCGATAAAGCTCGTTCAAGATCGGCTCATCGCATAAACAAGCTTAAAATTGAACATGTTTTGAAGCTCGTTAAGTTTCAAATCAAACTCGAACAATTAACTGTTCGACCCATTTATGACCCCCAATCCCAACGAAATGATGTGTATATCTAAATCTGCTCGTTGGGATCTATTCTGTAAATATTCTCTGTGGGATTGGGCACTTAGTGTATTTTTTTTGTTGTTTTATAATGTTGGAGTAATCTAAATTTGCTTATTGGGTACTGCATTTCAATTAAACACCCCGCAAGTTGTTTACTCCTTGCTCTTGTATCACTTTGCGCAACTCTGTTCTATGGCTCAATTTATGCAGTGCACAATGGCAATCAGTATCCAAACGTTATCAGACTTGATTCAGAATTGCCATTGATCTGTGCTCCTCAAAGCCGGTAAGATGGGATCTGTACTACTCGTACCAAAGCCGGTAAGATGGGACAAAGCCCTTCTCTTCTGTATGTTTCTTTTTTTCCTTCTTTTTTTTTAACCGAATTGTTGGTTTGATCTGTTTTAACAGTTGGGTTTTTTGTGTGGGTGTGATTGCAATACTCGGTGAATGAAGCGGTTGCGGGTTGAAACAAGTATGTTGCGGTTGTTGGGCACCAAGTCTTTGATGTTATTCCTCAAAGAAATTGATACTGAATTTTTTTTTTTTTTCATTTTTCCCGTTGTGGTTTCATGTCTAATGCATAGCTTTCAATCTTTATTTTGATTGCCGGGGAGGAAACATCATATGAAAGAGATAGAATAGTCCTACGAGCTCATTCACTGGCTTGTAAGGAAAGCCATGTATTTGGGTTCTTCCAGGATGGGACCATGTCATCCATGTTAGTTGCAGCCACGAGAATTAGGAACTTTTCACTTTCAGTACAACTATTTAATGGTGCTTATCTGAATGACACATGACAAAATCATTTTAGGTGAAAACAGGATAGGATATTTAAGCAGGACTCCTGGCGTTGAGTGATTGAAATTGTCTGGTACTTTAAAATGTTTTACGCGATTGTTATTTGCTCCGTATGTTCCTCTTCATGAGAAGCTATGCTATGGACTTGAATTCTTGGGGGTGAGCGGTTGTTTAGAGTGGGGAATTATACCAGAGGGTCTTGCTAAAATCGATGGCAACACGGCCCGACACGATTTAAAAAGGCACGGCACGACACACGATTAAGTAAACGGGCCGGCACGGCATGACACGATAAAAAAGGGCACATCATGATTAATTAATCGGACACGGCAAGACACGACACGATTTAAAAAAACATGGCCCGACACGGCCCGACCCGACAAAAAGGGGCACGGCACAGCACGACCCGACAAAAAAGGCACGACACGACACGACCCGACAAAAAAAGGCACGGCACGATGCGGCACGATTAATTAATCGGGCACGGCACGACACGACACGATTTAAAAAAGGCACGGCCCGACACGGCCCGACAAAGCAAAATAGCCCACTACAGCACGGCACGGGCACGGCACGGCACGGCACGACATGGCACGATGAAGTAAATGGGCACGACACGGCACGACACGAAGCACGGTTGGCACGGAAGTAGAATGGCACGGCACGGCACGACAGGCACGTTTGACACCCCTATGTGTAAAGGTGAAAAATGGGCTTTCGAACTCTAGAAAGGTTGGACCGACTTGTATGATTGGGTCTTTATATGCACGAGACAGACATCCATTTTAAAACATCAGAGGCCCAATTAAATTTTGTTGATGGGTCAGTTTATCACCCCCTTTATACTAGTTTCATTTTTCATAATTCGACCTTCTAGATCCTAAACTCAAAGGCTTCACTCCTAATTAATGAATGTGTTGTTATGGCCAATTTTTAACCATTTTTCTTTATTAAAAATACATACTTGATTGGTGTACAAGGTTTTGAATATCGTACGGGCTAGAGTACATATTTTTCTCCTAGTACGGCGCATACCAGTACCGTTGACATACTAGGTATTGTTTCAAATTTATCGCTATTAGTTGTATTCTCAAGTCAGAAAGAAAAAACATAAAATGTAGTTGTTTTTAAAGGAAAAATAGAATTAAAAATATTCTGTTCGGAACCGTCCGATGGTGTTGGCTAGTATATCTGGTCGGCGGCCGATACCAACCGGAATTAAAGCCAAAACGGTACTACTACAGTTCTAGCGTATTGCTCAAATATATAGGTACGGTACGAGATTCAAATAATCCGTAATTGTAGTAGAAAAGACATACTCAGCGTGCATTATTATTAAACAAGCTAATTAAGCAAAACATAATGCTTTACAAAAAGAAAACCAACGAGCATAGCATTATTCATCAGCTTACACTTTTTGACAGCACTCAGTGCTACATGAAATTGCGGCTTCCCAGAAATCAAAGAAGCCAAAGACTTAAAACTAATCAAAAAGCTGGAGTCAAAAATTCATCAAACTCCAAAGTCAAATTAATGTCTATTTGATGATTATGACACTTGATTTTGAGATCCAAGCTCTTTTCCTATCCTATCCCTCTATGCTAATTGTGGTGGATTTGTGGTAATTAATGACCATACGTAGTACTACTTAATTAGTGCCTAGCTAATCCATTGACAATCTTTTTCTATCCTACCCCTCTATGCTAATTGTGGTGGATTTGTGGTAATTAATGACCATACGTAGTACTTAATTAGTGCCTAATCCATTGACAATCTTTTTCTATCCTATCCCTCTATGCTAATTGTGGTGGATTTGTGGTAATTAATGAATAATGACCATACATAGTACTTAAGTAGTGCGTAATCAATTGACAATCAAATTTGGAGACAAACATCCCTCGAATCGGATGGGATGACACTTTGCATGGGAGGCAGGTGAAAGATAACTGATTAACCAAATGAGACTAACTCAGTCTGTCAAAACTCTTGCATCGCATAAGGAAGTTAGGAGTTCGAATCTTTCCACCTGCGTCTGAGTGTTATTTCTTTCCTATGATGGGTTTGTTTCTTGTGTTGGTTAAGATCTTGGACTTGGTTCTCGTAGTCTCTTACACAATTGCGATGTAGTATCTCGTGATTTGTACTTTGTATTTCATATGATGTAAATGATCATTTCTGTCCATCGACGAACAAAAAGATAACTGATCAGTTTTTCTGTGCTTTCACTCTTGCGGGTGCCCTATATGTCGCTGTAATCTAAATTGAAACAATTAAATGGCGTACAAGACATTTCAACCCTTTTTACCTTTCCTCGGCAAAAGGGATTTATTTTTATTTTTTTTGCTTGGCGAATTTTTTTTATTATCTTTGAAGTTGTTACAAAGTCTAACGGAGCAAAAATCCGAGAGCCAAGACCGAGATTGGCAAGAAGCCAACCAAGAATACACCTATTAAAACTAACCCATAACACTTATTGGACCAAACCCAGCGCCTAAAATACAGAGGAAAAGAAAAAGAAATCCTAACCATCCCCCCTTGCTGGTAGTACATCCCAACTGGCACATGACATGTGCAATAAACACAACCCGAAAAAGAAAGAAAATAACGTCCAACGAAACATTGAATTTTTAGTACTCTAATAATAATAACACAAAAGAAAACACACCCTATTCCATGGACGGAATCAGAATTTTCTATACAAGGGGCCTACCACAATATGAACAACAAAATTTTGAAATTTTAATGTTCAAGAATATAATATCTGAATGACAAAATAATACCTATTACAAAGTACAATATCTAGGTGATCTTTACAAACCAAAAACAGGTGATCTTTGCAAACCAAAAACAACTAAATTAAAGGTGAAAATATAGAAGTCTTCCAATCAGTTATACCCCAAGCATGTATCAAAGAGAAATTTAACGATACCTTAGATTCGAAAGTTATGTATGATTGAGTTGGAACTAATTGTTGCAGTAATTTCCTTCTCATTAATATAACCAAAGCATTTGTGAGAAACTCATCCTCCATCTGAAGCATGTGTTCTGACAATATTTCTAGTTGAAAATGTTCTTTCTATCCACTATTTTTATTTACTGGGAGGCCACTATGTATAAATTTGATATTTAAACAAAAAAACCTTAAATAATTACTCTTTCCGTTCCATATTGAGAGTCCACCACGAAAAGTCATGTCATTTTTCAAATAAAAAAATCAACTACTTCCGTGTATAATTTTTTGAATTTTTTTGTACCAAATTACAGTACTAATTGAGAACTTTAATACGGTGCGGAAAAGTTCAAAAACTTATATACGGAAGTAGTTAATTTTTTAATTTAAAAATTGACAAAAGCGAGAAAATGAGACTCTCAATATGAAACGGAGGTAGTATAAAAATTCGAAACCATGCGGGGACTGTGGCCCCCGTAGACTGTTGTGTGGATCCGTGGGGCCCACTTTCCTGCAACAAATGGCTGGATTTTCAACTCTTCAATAAGAGAGTTCACTGTGATCCAAAAAACAAGTTCACTATGGCATGAGTTGTTAATTAGCTCGGTCTTGGAGTCTTAGCTCTCATATATATTTTCTCTGTGAATCTATTCTTTATTGGTTTTTGTTTTTTTGGATTTTCTATACAACTAGGAATGTGTTAGTTTTTATCTAGATTTTCCATTGTATGTTGGGATTTTCCTTTGTTCCCGTTGTATGTTGGGATTTCACTTTGTTTTTGGTTGATTTGCTTTATAAAATGGTTTAATTACCCGAAAGGAAAAAAAAAAAAAAACTAACATGCATGCCACATGTGAGTCATTATTAAGTCTCTATTTGTTTGGGCATAAAATATTTTCCTGCAAAATATTCTATTTATTTTTGGGTGTTTGATTGCATAAAAAATAAAAAAATATTTTATCAGGTAAAACATTTTACTTCATATGGATAAAAATGTTTTTTCCTTGAAAACACACAGAGCCAAACATTGAAATCTTAGAAAATTATCTATGCATATAGTACATGCCTCACAAACTCATGTTTACCATGGTGCTTGAATTGAAATTCATTCCACAAGCCTTAAATTTGCAAGAAATGCTAAAAATGGCATTGTCATTTGATGTGCTAAAATCCTCCACGTAACCATTTATGTATTGCGCAGATTAAACAGCACATGTCTGCATTGCCATTCTAAGCACGTTAACGAAAAGAAACAAATATATATATAAACAGCAAATGACGCGGGATAAAAAAAAATTCTTTGTCACAATTTTTAGATTTTTATAATTAAGTTGAAAATATGATGTGACAAATTTGGTTATTCAATTGTAATTGTACCATTGTGGACCTCTACATTGCTAACCTTAGTAACCCCTTAAATGAATAACAAAAAGATGACATGACAACTTTTAATTATTCTACGACGGATGCTCTTACTATATGATACTCCTATAAAAATCAAGTGAACTGCTACTAGTGACTTTGAGCTTCATAATATGAAGTCATTTCAGTAGGCCCATTATTTGACTCAAGAGGTTAATTAAGATTGTGACATGACCAAGGCATTTGACGCACCATTCAATAAGGAGACCTTTTTGTTAAGTAAACTTAACCACAAGCAAATAAGACGAGCGCAATTAACAGGCGATTAGTGGTGTGGAATCTGCGTTGTGAATGGAACCAAATTACACCCTTAGTGTGTGTTTTACTAATTAAAATAATTATTTTTTTTAAAAAATTAAAGGTGATGTATTGTGAGAAAATGAATTGTCTCATCAAGTGAAGAATAACTACTTAAAAAATAAAAACGTTAGCGGAATGGGGTTCCGTCGGTGCGCTTGATTCGGAGGGTTTCATGAAGGGGAAAAAAATTGGATCATTTTGAAATGTCATTGGTACAGCTTTCTATGACTATAACCTTTATTCAACAAGAAATGTATTCTCTTTCTACAAGGCAATTACAATTGTTACATCTCCAGCTATAGCCAAAACGTGATTTGATGCAGAAAGAAACAAGATTGGGAGACCCACCACCCAAATTGACATCTCTCTCTCTCTCTCTCTCTCTCTCTCTCTCTCTCTCTCTCTCTCTCTCGTGGGACCACCGTGTATTTTTCTTGAGAGAAGAAAACCACAATGATCCGAACTTCACTTTGTTCTTCGCAAAGTTGTTGACTACACTAAAGATGGTTTGACGGGTGGGACAAATGCTGAGTTGGTTGGGTATTTTTCTGGATCGTAATTTTAGTGCCTTTCTCATTAGTTGATGGTTTGGCGGATATATTACAGCTACGGATAGTCGCTTCTTCTTTTTTATTTAACCTACTCTCTTTGTAGACGGCTAAGTGACTTTCAAATCTTAATTGAAGTTCCCAAGAAAATTTTGGACATATTGCACGGAACTTAGTGAGGACGGTTCAAAACCCAACTTAATTAGAAGATTCCCTAACAGTCAATATGCCCGTTTGCTTCTAGGTCCGGGAATGGCCCAAGACGAGGGCGCCGCTATGCCCCGTTGCTCTGCTGCGGTCGGCCACTGGACTGTGTAAAAGAATCGAGACCGGGGGCTATGTTTCTCATTCATAGCGGTTCCCCCTCGCCTTTGGTGATTGATCGAATAAATAGGCCTAGATCTAAGCCACTTAAAATAAAAAAGAAATGTTTAGTATCTAAGCAAGAGATTAAATTACTTACATCAGCTGGCGTAAACATTTATTTCTTCTGAATCAATTGCATTACTCCACGTTGCCATGTTCTATTAATCGAGACCACTGTTTTGACGATGTGTCGCAATATAATTGATTTAGAAATAAATAGATATTTACACCGCCGGTGTATATAATTTATTCTCGTTTAAGCAAATTAACCATTTTAATCGAGGTTGAATCTTTTCCGTTTTTCGAAAAAGATTGAGGTTCCACTTTTAGGTCTTGCCTACATTTTACAGTCCCAATTTGGGAACAATGACAACGAATTGCAAACAATTTTTTTTGCTTAAAAATGGAAACGAAAGAGAACCAATAAGGAAATGTTCCATCTGAACATCATAAGTCATAACCCAAAGAAGCCAAGCTAGCTCCCCATAATTTCCATAAGAGAGAAATGTGTAAGTCAATAGGGGCAAATATAAACCCAATCATTGAAAAAACGACTATGCAAAATTGTCACGACGACCCACTTTTTGATTTGTAGCACAATTTCCATAGACTCTGCGGTGTTTTTCAAGATATATTGCTAAGAAAGTAACAAACATAGACAAAAGATTACAACGAAATAAATGCATGTGTCATAAGAGAGTTGAAAATAATCCCGAAGGTTTCGCCAGGTGGACATGAAAAACCAACTAAAGATCTTACCTCTCAAGAGGCTGGTCGCAAGTTCGAATTGCACGAAGTTTAAAGTTTAAACATTTCCAAGCCTTAGAGCCACGGAAGGATTTTTTCAATCGTTAACTTCAAGATTTCGAAATTAATCGAGGTGTACAAGCTAACCTGAACATCGGGTCATAAAGTGAAAAGAGAGTTGAAAACAATGAAAATACAAGCTATAGAAATTGGACATAAGACCACTTTTGGAGTTGCCTTATTCAAAACTCTGACGAGCTTTTTCCTTGGGCGGTCGGGGAGAGAGAGAGAGAGAGAGAGAGAGAGAGAGAGAGAGAGAGAGAGAGAGAGAGAGAGAGAGAGAGATGGCTATGGTCGGCTGAGAGTCAAAGGTGGCCATACACTTAATGCATATATCCATATCCAACACATTGAGAGGGAAAGATATGGGATTAATTTATAATATACAAAAAATAGACACAAGCATATGTGTACATGTACGTTTATATGACGCATTGCTTACATGCATGTGATTAGCAGGCTAAAATCTAAAATCGGGACACCATGCTGCAGGGGTACTGCACTAAAAAAATGTAGTGCGCCATCCGAGCTGTTAGTCTCGACAGTCAACATCGGTCCACAATTCATTTCGGAAAAACATGGTCGCACGAGCACGAGCTGCCTACTTATGGGCCTCGCGCAGTTTTTTTGGGGATCGTGCACTACACCCCTGCACTAAAAGAATCACAAATCCAATCTGAAGTCTTGGTAACAAAATGACGACTATAGCTAACAAAAATGACGAATATTATTGCATTTTCTGATCATGATCAACAAAGGAAAAAAGATGACCAACATATTTATTGTTCCGATAAACTTTATTAGGAAAAAACAATGACTTAAAAGGACATTAGGAAAAAAATGGCAGGACTACACAAGCAGAAGACTACATATAATATATATTCGAGTGATCAGCTAGGAAATTCTGTGTTATTTTCGTGTCCATTCTATCCTTAATTAATAATGGGTAAATTGAGTAGAAGGACATACTATAAGGATTTTTGTCATGATAAGGATATAAATATTTTCCTCTAAAGTTTAAAGGACATTCTGTCCAAGATTTACAAATAACCCCTCCCAAAGTTGACCGGCGTTGACCAAGGTTGACCGGTGTTGAAAGTGCCTAAAACCCTAGGGTTTCCTATGAAAGTGCCTAAAATCTTAGGGTACCCTATATATGAAAGTGCCTAAAACCCTAAGATACCCTATGAAAGTGCCTAAACCGCTAAAACCCTATAATAGGAAAATGAACCCCAAAACCCTATAAAAGTGCCTAAAACCCTAGGGTACCATATGAAAGTGCCTAAAATTTTAGGGTACCCTATATATGAAAGTGCCTAAAACGTTAGGGTACCCTATGAAAGTGCCTAAACCGCTAAAACCCTATAATAGCAAAATGAACCCTAAAACCCTATAAAAGTGCCTAAAACCTTAGGGTACCCTATGAAAGTGCCTAAAATCCTAGGGTACCCTATGAAAGTGCAACAAGATCGAAAAACACGAAAAAAGACATATTTTGTGTTAGCCAAACAAGGCCCTTGTCTCATTTAAGATCATTTAAATTAAAAAAAACATTTTTTGTGTTAGCCAAACAAGGCCCTTGTCTCATTAAAGGCAATTTGGTCTTTTCACGGACCTTAAACTCTAAAATGTTTTCATTAATGGACTTTACACATCACTGAAACTTAAGCTGGACTAAATCTACTTTGGGACCTCTTCTTTTGGACTTTAGACCAATTTTCTGATTAATAATTTGTCATATATGTAAAATTCGTCATCTCAAAAGGTCGACTTACGTCTTCTGGCTAACCATCACCCAACGAGCGGTGTCTAGTCTCTGGTCTCAATATATGTTTAACAAGGACATGATCGACATAAATGGTAGTAGTAATTGACAAATGTACATAGAGCGGAGAATCCATCGCTGTTATTTATTGTGAAACTTTTATATTGAAGGTTTATTAATTTTTTGCCCCATTAGTGTTAATTCCTGAATCTATAAATAGACAAAGTATATACTTGTGTGTGGTTTATCCGTCTAGAAGATATATATAATTCATCCCGTAGATATATATTTTTTGAAACGGATCCAGTAGATATTTTGGTCTGCTAATTACTATTAGATAAATATAATTAATTAAAAGTTATTAGCAGAGGTACTTTGATTAACATCTGGGGCACAGTATTTAAGCTTAATTTTTTCCCACGTTATTACCTAATCAGCAACGTAACGTAAGAAGCCTTTCACAACCATATTGAGAAAAAATGTTGTTTGTCTCCGACAACAAACAATTGAAGAGGTTTGGCCCTTTTTTGGCGTTTGGGGTTTTTTTTTCCTGGTTTGGACTTACCTTTTGGGCCTAAATCAGTTCCTCCGTGTGGTTGGAAATGAGGGTCTTGAATGGTCAGACCGGTGTATCTTTGATCCTATTTTCTTGCAACTTCGTTTTATAAGTTAATGAATTTTTATTTTCGCTGAGGAAAAAAAAAACAATTGAAGAGGACAAGAAACAGTAGTTGAGGAAGAAGTTCTAAGAAAGAAGATAAAACACAAATGATTAGAGTGATACTAATAATTGAACCAAGATATGGATATGACAATATAGGAATTGCCCATTCACAGCAATATGAAAATGCAGAAATATTTAAAATAGAAAATTCCAAAGCCACACAAATGTTGACAGCTCAATTTGGTGACTCTAAACTCACCAAATGGGAGGCCCTATTCTGCCATATTTTTTTTATTTTATTGTTATCAAAATAGAGATTAAATTGTTTACACCGCTGGTATAAATATTTGTTTTCTCCAAATTAATACACAACGCCACATCGCAATGTTCTATTAATTGAACCACTATTTTGACGACATGTATGGTGCAATGTAATTAATTTGGAGGAAACAAATGTTTATACTACCGGTATATATAATTTATTCTCTCATCAAAATATGACCTCAATTTAAAATCATGCGCATGAGAGATGAGTGTACAAGTGTACAATGCATAGTCAACTTTGTACAAGTAAGAGAACAAAGAAGAACCACACATCTTGCACGTCAATTAATCGCCCACATGAACTTAATCATCTCATATTGGTCCTAGTCCCTCATGTCTATTCCCCTATGTTTCTATGATTGGTTTGGAAGGGTACGCAAGGTTGCGAGTCCGAGTTAATGGAGAAGCGTCGATATATTTTTTCTGTGGCAAATGAAAAATGAACTTTTCTCTGTTCCACTCGTACGCTCATCGTGTAAGAATTATTTGGTGCTATTTGGCTTTCTTGAACACCTTGCAATATTAATTTGGTTTTTGGTTGAGAGGGTACATATGTAATATCAAAATTTTAGCCTATCACAAAAAAATCGTGCAATTTTCAAATAAAATAAATAAATTACTTCTATGCATAACTTTTTGAATCTCACACTAATTTTAATTTGATACAAAGAAATTAAAAACAAAAATGCACAAAAATATTTTGTTTTTCAATCTAAAAAATTCCTTTTTTTTTTTTTTGTAATTGACTAAAATTTTCCAATGTAGAAAGTACAAAAATGTTGGAAATTTTGGTGAATGAATTTGGAAAATTCAGAGTGTCTCTCGAGGAGACCGATAGGTCCTCGTAGGTTTATTGTCTTTGGACCGTGCAGCTCAAAGGCCAGCGGTTTTAGCTGGTTTATTACCCCAATGGTGGCTAAACTCATTCCTGATCAATTTATCTCGAGAAGTTTCAGAATTTATTCCTAGTGTGCAGCTCTAGAATCACCCCTTTGGTTACATACTGATCAATCCCATTCAGAATGAGTTCTTCACCAGTTCCACGTATTCCTCATACCTACATTATGATATTGTTTTTGCATTAGAGATCTTGACAAACGGAGTTTAGTTCGTCAAGATTGCTTATATATAGTGATGTTTTGTGGGTTGTGATCCAAGTCAAATTATCTTAAGAGATAGGCGCCAGTGCAATTTCAACACTATCTCGGTAGGTGCGGGGTGAATTTATTTTAAGAAGACTATGGGAAATTGCAATATTTATGTTTTTGTAATAGACATTCAATTTAACGTTTGTAATGCAATTTTATTCTAGAATCTGTCAGATTGTAGTTTTTCCAACAATAAATTGGTGAATCTTCTCTTGATTCTCATTCTACTTTCATACTCTTATGAATCTTAATAATAACTTTATGATATTTGTAAAAGATGTATTTACGCTCGCGCTTGCTCTCGCTCTTCCACTCCCGCGCTCATATTTATGCTTACGTTTGCGCTCTAGCGCGTTGGTTTGACTCAAAATCTCCTAATTGGGTACGTCACCTTTTCGTCACCCGGTCAATTGGTCACGCAGCGGGACCCACCTATGGATAATTTGATTACACGTGTCTAGGAAGATGACGCAACCCATTTAAGGCTGTGCCCGGCCCACAAGACTTTTGTTTGAAGGTTGTGTGAGTGAGTGATGAAAAAAGAAAGACACACTTGGCACAAGAGCCTTGCCATGATTTTCTATAAAGCAACCCTTTTTATGGTGGTCCCCACAGGAACCTTATCCACCTGTGATACATCGACACGTGCTCCTTATGGTCAAAGGCTTAATTGCCCTTGGAAAAATTATTGGATTGGACGTACGTTGTCCTAACACAGTGCCCAGTGCCTCAAGCTTTTTTTCCACCACATATTCGCGTATGGGTCTTGAGTCGTTATTCTGTGTTTGGGTCTTTAGTTGTTACTAAGTGTGTAGACCTCAAAGAATTGTGTGATGAATAAAAATGGTGAGGTATTGCGTGACGGTGTTACAAGACCAATGAATAATTACTCTAGCCCTAGATGATTAAAAAAACAGACTAGGCTGATTTAGCCTAGGAAAGAGGAAAACAATTGACGGTCCAGAATTCTTCCTGGAAGACCAAAACCCTTTCAGGGAAGAATTTTTTTAAATCTGAATCATTGATCGGATTTCCTAGACATTTTTCTGGATTGAGTATCTTGATCGGATTTCCTAGACATTTTTCTGGACTGAGTATCTTGGTCCGTATCATTTTTGTTAAAAACAAAAAACCTCATTAATAACCATGCACAGTGTTAATAGACTATATATAACCTCTCAGAGTCGGCCCAAATGCTTAAAGTGAAAATTAAAAAAATAGGCCTTTTTGTTGGACTATTATAAGGGATAAAATAAATTGAGAGGCCTTTGAAATTTAATTTTTTTTGAAAACTTAAAGCGGCCGCAACACAGATTTTAACTCGTGGTCGGCTATGTAAACTCTATGTATGATATATGATTAAATAAGTGACCTAACTTTATATGTGAAAAGACAGTAACCATACAGGTGGCGGGATCCCGTGCCAGCTTCCTTTTCTCCGGCAACAGTCGCCGGCGCTGTCACCGGACTGTTGGGATCTACGAAACCATAGTTGTTACCTTAAAACTTAGATTTTAAAATCTTTCTTCATATAGATGGTTATTACCCATTGAGGCAAGTCATCAAAAAGCGAAGATTACTTTATGAGAAAGCAATTATATACCGAAGAAGTAGGGTAATTTAGAGTATGATTATTTATGGGTTAGAAGCATGAGGCAATTGAACAAATTATATATAATTTGAAAGTTGTTTTTTGATAACTTAATGCGTTCAGACCAATTTATTTGTACCTCAGACTAATACTTCGGATATCAAGTTCATTACCTACTAAGGGGAAGCCAATATTTAAAATCAGAATAAAATCTCATATGTCTTGTTAAGAAGTACTATTTTTAATTTTTAACAAAATATAAGGACTATCTAAAATGAAGCAAACTTTTAAGTTCAGAACTTAATCACGAGGCGAATCCCAGGAGTTGATATACAGTAACTCGAAAGTTCTTGATATGGTTCTGTGGGTGTAGCCATGCATGTTTATTTTATTTTCCACAAACTGTGTAGCATTAATTATTAGTACTGTCTTTCAAATATTTTATTGGTCGATCTATCCATTTGACGTCAATTGAAATTTAATATTAATTAGGTACCAAATGGAGGATGATTAAAATGTTACTCCTACTACATCAATAATGGAAAGTTCATATGTGAGAAAAAAACAAAGGATGGGCATAAAAAAAAAAACCGGGACAAAATATTAAGAAATTATAAAAGAAACATTAGTTTGATTTTTCCAACTCATTTACATGAATTCACTAACACCAAACATTTCTGGCATTTCGAACTTCAACATCATGTTGCTGCAGTAGCTTTCTCTCTCATCTTCAGTAGCAATGCTGCTGCTGTTGATGTACGTCGAACTCGAATTCAACGGCGTCGGGCTCGACGACGGCGTTGATAGATTCGAGAAAACGGATGCAAAGCTGAAGCTATTGCTATCGTGGGATTGGAAATTTGAGTTTTCGGATGGTGGAGGATCCATGATGCTTTGGTCCGACTCGAAATAGCCGTAATCTGATACAGGTCCGTAGTCTTGTGTTAAATTTGAAGCCATTCCATTGCTTTGCCACTCATTCAATTGGCAATTTTGGGAGCTAAAACTGGTAAAATCTGACGAGAATTGCTCCATGTTTGGTCCCATGAGCTGGGCTTCACTAGAAATTGGAACACAAGGCGTACTCAACATAGCACAATTTGGAATTTCTTGAACTGGGGTTTGATCAAATTGGTTATTGGGTTGCACCAATGGTGGCAATTCAGTGCTTTGAAGCACGTCACGAGACATCTGATTTTCTTGAACATTTTGTGCAAGAAAATTAGGGTTTTCGTGGTTAGAAGAGAGAAGCGAAGAGGCCAGCCTTAGTATCTCTGGGTTAACGAGGGGTTGAACGCCTAGCAACCTTGACAGGTTCACTTGAGACGAGTTGTAGAGAGATGAGCTGAGAATTGAGGAGAGGTCGAGGAGATCGAGCCGAGGATTGTGAGTCACTGGATCGATTCCCATACGAAGAAGCCTTTTCCTTATGTGGGTATTCCAGTAATTCTTGATTTCGTTGTCGGTTCTTCCTGGTAAACGAGCAGCAATGGCGGACCACCTATAAGTCAAAAAGGATGGAAATTAACGAGGCAATACAAAATCAAAGTCTAGGGTTAGGTAGCACAAGCCAAATTGTATGAGGGCTGCTTTTCCCCCCCCCCCCCTGACACCCCACCCCCACCGGCCCCACACCCCATTTCCCATATTACCCCCTCCCCTCCCCCCATTTTACTTCTCCTGCCCCTCCCTCCCCCCAATTACGTTTTTTTTTCTTTTTCCCTCTTTATTTTCTTTTTGTTTCTTTTCGGCTGGATTTTTTTTTTTCGTTTTTTTTCTCTTTATTTCCTTTTATTCCTTCCACTTTGAATCTTTTTTTTTTTCAATTATTTTCTTTATTTGTTTCTTTTCCCATTTACCTCCCTTCTTTTTTTTTTTTGGTTAACTCAAATTCTATTTTCAATTAAGATTACAATTAGTGTTCGGGAACTAATTACGAAATGTATTTTGCAAACGACATACTAATCCAAAATACAAATGTTATATTTAGGATTACTTTTTTTTAACTATAGTACAATTTAATAAATTTGTTAACTATTATTTAGCATAAATCCTCTTAACTGATTCAGTAGTATGTTGCTTCAAATCACGTCTCTACTCCATAGGATTGCAAATGGCTGGTTTCTATTTTTTTTATAACTAAAACGGAAACGTTTTAGGGGCTTCGTAGGGGCTACTGTGCCAATGAGGGCAGTTGAGCCCCCCGGGTCCCACCTATTTTTTCATTTATTTTTTTATTTAATTACTTATACCTTATTTATTTAATTTCTATAAATACACCATTTGTATATTTAAAAATATAATTCAAGAATTAAGTGTTTTAATTTTCAATTCAGTTAAATCAGAGCAAAGATCGTTTTTATTATTATTTTATTTTAAATGGTCATAATGAATTTTTTGGTTTAAGGCCTTTCAACAAATACCCTAAGACTCATTATTTAGTTTCAAAACTCTCTTAGGGTGTCCATTGAAAGGCCTTGGAGCCAAAAATTTACTAGATCCATTTAGGATGAAATGATCAGAAAAATAACAACTTTGCACCGGTTCAAACGGATTGAAAATTGAAACACTTATTTTAGTAACTATATTTTTTAATCTATAAAGGTCAAAAAAATAAAAATAAAACAGTCGGATAAACATGATCAATTAAAACACTTTTTTTTTCTCTCAATTACTTTACAAAGCCTAAAATTAGACTTGAACCTATTATTAAAGAGAGAAAAAAATTCAAACTGGAAAGAACGAAAAGGAAATAAAATGAAAAAAAAAAAGAAACTGAAAATAAAATGAAAAAAAAAAAACGAAACTGAAACTGAAAAGAAAAAGAAAAAAAAAAAACCAAACGGTAAAGAAAAAAAGAAAGAAAGAAAGAAAAGAGAGAGAGAGAGAGAGAGAGAAGAGAGGGGGGTAGAATGGGAAAAGGGAGGTGGGGCCGGGGGGGGTGTGTCAGGGGGGGGGGGGAATAGCAATTTTCAAATTGTATATATACTCTCTTTCTTTTTTGTCACATCATTCTATGAAGAAAGTAAGCTTTTATTCACACATACAACCAAATGAAATTTATATAATTTTCCGAAGTACCAAAAAAAAAAAAAAAGAAATTTATTTCTATTAAAAATAAGAAAATGGAACGTACTTGTTTCCCAAAATGCTATGAAGTTGGATAATAGCCTCTTCCTCTTCGAAAGCGAATCGACCTCTTTTGATATCAGGCCTCAGATAGTTGGTCCAGCGAAGCCGACAACTCTTTCCACATCTTTGGAGTCCTATATATGTTTGCATAATAATAATTCAGATTAAAATACGGCTTTGATCAGTTACAAATAATCACCATTGAAATATACAGTAGTATAGAATTAAGAAGTCGTGAATTAAGTAAATAAAAGAGGATCACGCACCGGCATTCTTCGGGAGTGTTCTCCAGTTTCCATACCCATTCTGGTGAATATAATCTATGAGCTTTTGATCTTCTTCTGGAGTCCATGGCCCCTTCTTGAGCCCATTTTTCTCACAACAAGGTGCTCTTCCCATGGAGTCACTACTCACTAGTTTTTTTCAATAATTTAGTCGTCCGTACACACTTACTACGTCTGGAGAGAGAGAGAGAGAGAGAGAGAGAGAGAGAGATTTTCCACAAGAGAGAGAGAGAGAGAGATTTTCCACAAGAGAGAGAGAGAGAGAGAGAGAGAGAGAGAGAGAGAGATTTTCCACAAGAGAGAGAGGAGGATGTAGGTCCTGTTTGTGAAGAACGTGTTGTATATATATAGTACTTAGAAAAGTAAGAGAAGGGCTAAGAGAAAGTCAAAGGGATTCGGTGCCGTCCACGGTTTATCACTAAGCCGACGTGTCCCCTTTCTTTCGAGAAAAAATGTGTAAACTCTCTCTCTCTCTCTCTCTCTCTCTCTCTCCATGTAAAGATAAATTACCGCAAAAAATGAGTGCTTCGAAATGTCCACACGCAAAAGTTGAATGTCGTCTCATCTCTCTCTCTCTCTCTCTCTCTCTCTCTCTCTCTCTCTCTCTCTCTCTCTCTCTCTCATGTTTTATATATATCTCACATCACATACATCATTTTCCGGCGGAGTGCCACTCCTTTACTTTCTGGATTTCATATTAGCTGTCATCAACTTTTTAATGCCACGTAACCCCCCCTTTCTGATTTCTTCCGTAACAGGGCATGCATTCACGGCGTCTCTTGCATGGCTCTGGCTTCCGAGCCGGTTTGTGCTAGCCATGTAACCCACGTAAAACGTGCAAAAAGACTATGAAACCCTCCCTTAGAGTCGGATACTACCGTCATATACACAATCTAAGGTTCCATGCTAGATGGGCTATTTCGGTATAGCATCAGATATATGCACATATATATTCTGCTTTTTATTTGGAATATATGATCACTTTACTTTACACGGTATATATATATATATGTATGCATGATGTGTAAGCATATGTAATGCCTTGAGAAGGAGGATGATCATTTAAGTCGCTGGCAGCAATAATAGAGTTGGGTTGTTTGCCGAAATATGGGAGGCATTTATTATTACTAGCTGAGTATAGCTGTTATTTGGCACAAAGGTTCCAAAATTAACTACTCCAGATAAGGTTTCATCGAGGGCTTTCGTTGAGATAATTTCTCTTTAGTTCCCACACACACACACACACACACACACTCTCTCTCTCTCTCTCTCTCTCTCTCATTTGGCGGGTGGATAAAGTTTTCAAGAAAAAAAAAAAAGAATGGTGGAAAAAAGGAGGATATGTGATAAGGAGGAATTATTTTAAAGAAATGATATTGGCACTCCAAAAATTGATGCAGGCACTTCAAAATCAGTGTAACTCCAAAGCCAATTTCCTTTGTTTTTTAGAGTGTCTGCATCAATTTTTGGAGTGCCAATATCATTTCCCTTATTTAAAAAGAAGAGATTAACTAAGATGAGATATGTTTGGTAGTTGAAATGGATGGATTGGACAGAGAAATAATGTGAGTGTTTACTACTTAATCACCCCTTGCAATGAAAATACAAAAATGGTTTGAACATTATAATCGCCCCGGCCCCAGCTCCCCGAGCTCCCGAGTTTTAAAATTTTTATTTCATATATACCTGATTTTGAACATTATTGATAATTATTCATGTATAGCTACTTATAATCTTAATAATTTTGGTTTGATTTGATAAAAAAAAATCGGTTATTTTACATTCTTAATTTCTTTTATAAATAAAAAATAAACAAGTGACAGTTGAAGTAGCCTAAAGAAAAAACCAAAATGATTGGTATACTTTAATTGCATTAGGCTAGAATCATTTCAATGTACAAATGTAATATATTGGAAATCAAAATTTTTGTGATATAATAAGTATGGCTCCGCGCCACTGTTTGGAAAGGTTTGAGGAGCACGTCGATAACTACGCTTAGATAAACTAATCACGGGGGTTTGGGTGGTTTCGCTAAGGCCCTGCAGGAGGCTTAGCTTATCTGCCAGATAAGCAAGCTGTCCAAAGAACAAAACGGCGAACCAAAACACCGGGCTCTGATTAGCTTGTACCCCCAAGCCCCTTATCTCCCTCCCTTCCCCGCTAGCCAAACAGGATGTTAGAAGGTAAGATATGATCTTCAATTTTTGGCCACGTTCGGACAATTTTTTTTTCCAACCTATTGAAATCTTATTGGCTTTTGCTTTTCAAATTACTCCCTTCGTGCCATTTTGTTTGCTCATACTTCCTTTTTGGGCCATCCGAATTTGTTTGCTTTCTTTTCAAAATTGGCAACCATGCACGAAAGGGCAAACTTTCAATTTTACCCTTGAAGCTTTGAGTTGAAACACAACTAATTAAAGTACCGGGATTGTATGGTCTATATAGTTGATTTGTCGTGGCTTGTGGGACTACAATGAATTCATCTCGGTAATCAGAACCATTCATCTTACAAGACAAGAAAGAGTGATACAATTTCGGGTGTACGTTTGATGGTCTATTACTTAAGATCATACGTTTGGCTTCATCCGTCTTACTTTACCATATAATTATAACTCTTCAATCAACCCAATTTCTTCATAAATAATTTTCTCGACAGATACAATCGAACGATTTGCCAGCAACAACTCACCTACACCGTCATCCCCGGTATACACTCTTAGAAATTACTACTAGTATATGCTTCGGTTCAATCCTAGACATAAAACAGCAATATGCTTATCTTAGACATAAACAGCAATGAGTTGTACGGACGGTCAGAGTGACCAGATCAGCTTACGCGCACCTCAATTAATCCCCTACAGTCCAATTAAAGGTAGAACATCCTCTTACCTATTCTCTTACCTATTCCATATTCTATAAACTAGAACCAGAACATCTTCGCTAAGTAACGGTCCCCACTGAGTCACTAACCTGCCCACTATTATGGCAACTGAACGGGGCTAAATTTTGGCTTTCATCAATCATAATTTGCCAACTGAACATAGCCCCACAGTGGTTTTATGATTCCAAATTTCATTTGTTTTTATAAACAGAATAACAATACTAATCAATGATTAGCAACAGGAATACATGATTGCATCGGATTCGCGCCGGTCATACCCATTGGCTTTGAACCCAAATATATTCCCGATCGAAGGGTCAGTAGCTAAGATAGGCTCAATAGCTCACTAGGGCTTAAGTCTCCACTAAAACCAAACCAAACTAAACAAATTGCATTCTAGGACATTACTTACATCGAAGTCAATAAATCTCAAGTTTAAAGCCAAATCTCACTTACATCAAAGTCTTGTCGAGTAATAATAATCTACTAAACGTGTGATTATTTTTTGGGGAATTGACATCACTTGATACGTGTCTTCATTCAAGTCAGTAGCTATCCAATGCCTGGGACCACACCCAAAGAAAACCCAAGAAATTATCAGCCAATAAGCAATGTGCCACCTCTCAACTTGTCTTCTCTTCTAAGAAAAAACCCTCACGTCCAAGAGTATTTGATAAGGAGGCATCCTCTCCGGTCCATGAAAATGGACTGGCACATCCAATTTTTCGTTTTTGGGCCTTTACTGGGCTCATTTTGATGATCCAAATTGTTCATATTTTAGAGCTCGTCAAGAACAATTGTCACACCAAAAATGAAGTTGATCGGATACTGTTTAATGTAACTTCGGAATGCATTTGTCTTGAGAAAAAAATGGATTAAATAGGCGGCATCTATTTGCGTACATGATGAGTACTCATTTTTGGGACAGGAAACTATACCAATAGTAGCTCGTAGCTCAGCACCCAATTCGATCGGTGTTGTATTCTTGTTAGGTAAAAAGACAAATATATTCCTAAATCATATCACCCGATATCTAATCAACTTGATTTTTTGACGTGGGTGATGTTCTCGACAAGCTTTAAGATGTGACGAAACAGTTTGGATCATCACAGTGGACCCGAAAAAGATTCAGAAACGGACAAACTAAACGGTCCAATCCATTTTCATGGACTAGAAAGGAGCTCAACCCATCTGATATTTTGTAGTAATTCAGTATTTGCGGGGAACCGTGGTAAATAAAGGGACCTGGACAGGTGTCCAATACCATTGCCACCATTTGGAGTTTGACTTACATCACAAGCAATTAGGCGCACACTATTTTACTTTGAATGGGAAAGTAAAATACTACATGTGAAGGTCTCGAATGTCATCAAGTTTATCTGTTGGTACGTGTTACGGCCAAAGGTCAAATTATATTTTACTCAGATCTTCCCTAGGTGATACTGTTACATACCAATTACACTTTTCTATCCCAAACCCGACTAAACTCTTCTAAGTGGAGTGGATGCATCCTAGCTATTCTTTGTCCAGACCCGTGGATCCTCCTAGATGTATCAAGTATCCGTATGGCCGTATTGGACACTCGACATTCCGAGATCCGTGTCTGACGCATTTACTTGAACATACTCCTAGTAAGCGTACTCGGTATTTACCATCAACCATGGGTGGAAGTCCTTCAACCCATAGGTAGGGCTACAAACGAACCGTACCAAGCGGTAAGGACCGGTATTCTGTCCGGAACGGTATTGAGGGGTTAGGGTACCGGTTTTCCTCAAATCCGGTACGTACCGGTACAGGATTGACAACTATGCTTACAACACCCGCAGTCGATACACATACTCAGAGTCCTTGTAAAAAAAATTCAAACCTTTATTTACCACGTAATTAGAATCAAAGAGACTCCCCAGTGGAAGAAAGGAGATTAAGGACTTGAAAAACAGTTTTGAACATTTGTTTAGCTGTGTCATATTTCAAAATTTTATTTCTGCCTCTGGGAACCGCTTAGGCAAAGAAAACTCATTCCTGAGAAAACACTGGAAAATATGATTTCATGGACTAGTGCACGACACATGAAATCGGTGAATGGTTTCAACAGGGATAGAAAATAAAAAATGTCCTGCGTAATTTTAATCTGAAAACTGTACTCTCGTACTTGCTTACAAGCTGTTCTTTTACACTATAATACTCCTACGAACTAGCACCTTCCACTAACATTTCTTATTAGAAAACTTACCTAATTAGCAAAGAACTAGTAGATTATCTAAACAACCATATCCTAATACCAAAATGTTAAGGTTTACTGTGACCATAATCTTAGAGTCTTACAATTAATGTCCCTGTAATCGGTGTCATGCAAGCACCTCTGGCACATAATTAATCATAACATATATGCTAACATGCAAATTAGAGAACGCTTACGTATTATATCCAATGCGGTAATTACATGGCCAAAATCTATGGTTTGCCTGTGCAGAGTTACCAGAATAAGTTGCATACGCTTCAAAGTTGACCAGCAAACGTGTGTGTGAGTAAACATATTCTAGGTTTAGGTAGATTTTATGTTTAAATTTTGTTAGTTTCTGTTGTGAGCTGTTAGATTGCTCCGACAAACATTGAATATAACCCAGGGGTATGCACAATGTTAGTCACCTACCAACAAGAGAGCTTTTGGTCTGGTTCGACTCCCAGCTGCGTGCTTTCAAGTTTTGAGTTGGCCAGTCCAAACGGAGCTTTTCCCCGGCTTTTATTGCCCCTCCTCTAATGAACGGTGGGATCGGTGCTCCGGATCAGTCAACCCAGACGTAGGATACTGAGTCATCAAAACAAGGTTTGAATATTGACAGAGGCCTTGTTTATTGTTTCCAGGCCATTTCTTTAACAGAGTGCAAATAGTTTAGTGCTATTTTCTGGATACGAGATCCGAAGCAATTACTAATCTAAGCAATCCCATGCATATTTTTTGACCCTTGTGTGGTTTCTATGCTCTGATACATGCCCTCATAATCTATACATTAATATAAACAGCCACCATGCATAGTTGTTTATTAGTAACATGTAGTATAACGTAAGAGTCCACAATGAAAACTAAAATAGTTTATTTGAAATGAGAAGAGCATGCTAGAGAAAGAAGAAGATACCTGGTTTGTTTTGGGAGTCGAGAACTTTCCAATAAACTAAGATCCTCTAAGTGTATGCGTTGGACACGTGCCTTGAAGATGGCGAAGATGCAGCAGTTGGGTTTCGTTTTTGATCCGTTGGCTTAATGCCCAAGGGCAATTCAAAAACTGAAAGTACAATATACTAAACAATTGTTTTTAGTTCTCATGATTAATTTGTTCCAATAATGTTGCTCATATGTTTGATCAAAAGGAAGAAATAGATACGTGAAAACAGAATTGCAAGCTTCAAACATGAGCAGGGATGCCTGCGAGAATCTAAATCGACAAAATAATCAATCATAAACGAATAATTTCCCGATATCTATGTATCATGACAATGGGATCTATACAACAGATTGTTGAGGTTAATCCAAACTCCCGGGTGGTTGTGTTTGTATCAAGTATTTGGAGGGATTTGGTAAAGACCTCCTCAAATATGGTTGGTACCCTTTAGATGTGGCTCCTTTGGGGCTTCGAGCTAGATGTAGATATAAGATTGATCAACCCTAAAGATCAGTGTGATACCTAAACGAACAAAGCTTGAACATTTGTTGAAATTCGTTAAGTTCTCAAAATATAAAAGGCTTGAACAAGCTACTACTCAATTTGTTCAACTTATGATGTTTAAAAATGCAACCCATTTGAGATCGGCTTGTGATCAGCTCAACTAAAGCTCATTTGAGATAGACTCACCTAGTAAACCAACCAAGCTTTAACATATTTTTGAATCTCATTGCACTTTAAAGCCAAGCTTGAATAATCTACCGTTCAGCTCGTTTGGTACGTTTATAAGCTGCAAAAATTCAACAATCCCAAAAAACTGAAGAATCTAACTGATCACTCAAACTGCATACGAAGTCCATGAAGGGGCAATGTTCTTCCAAACAGGCTCCAAGTAACTACAAATTAGTGAATTACATATCACCAATGAGATATGAAGCCTTTGGACGGATGCATTTGTTAACCAGGACAACCAATATTGACCTGCAACTCTCAAATACTGATTGCATCTGGTTAATGCAGTTCAAATGTCTAGTAACTAGTATTTGGTACATAATATAGGTTAAAATAATTGGTGAGAATTGGCTAAGCAATTAGTTCCATAGCATCAAATTTCAAAGGTATAGGGGCCATTGGTAAAACTTTTTGAGAGCAGTCACTTTAGGCATAGACATATATTAACAAAGGTTATGTCCGTCTCCAATCTTCCCCCACCCATACCCACACTGATTGGGGGTTAAGTGGCTACTGTTATTTCTTACCATAGGATTCAGTTCAAAGCCTCGAAAACATATGCTCCTTAAGCCTAGAGCTATGTGGTGCTATTGTGATGACGAGCATGACACTGCACAAAATAATATGGCCAATGCCGGATTATAAGCAGCCAATAATTGCCTAAACAAGTTAACTATGATTTCAGAGTCATCTTTCATCAAGTTAACCGTGAACCAGGGTATGAAAATCTTTCAAGCCCACCCCTCCTCTCCAAACTTATAAATTCTCAATCCTCAACGTAGAAGCATCTAGCAATTACAATTATGGGTGCCCATTATCGGATGAGTTTCTTTTTCATTACAGCGTTAACCATGAATTTGCGGTGTTTTATTTTTGTTAACTAGCATATCTTCTGCAAAAACACAAAAAAAGTCCTGGCATCAGTAAAATATGTACTGTGCATAGAATTTAATTGGTGAACTGCAGTTTACATGAATGGTTTTGTACAACACTTGCAAAATTTGAGGAGCATACAAGAACTGACATATGGGATGCCAGTCAAGAATGGTAGGAGCGACATCCTTACTTAAATAAACATAGCAATAAATGAGTAATTGGATTGAGTACCCGATGCACCAATTAACCAGATGAGATCAACTCTAGTAGATTGGTATGTAAGCTGCTGTTTGTCACAAGCACGCCACCGGTAGGACATATGAACCTCCGCTCCACTTGATCTACTGAGAGATCAAGTTCATTCCCTCTCCAGTCAGTCACCTAATAACAAATTAATCCCGTAGGCAAACTTTACAAGAAATAAACAAATGCAAAAGAGACAATAATAACCACAAACAGACTTGAGACTTCTCAAGAAGTGAGAAAAAGCTCATGTTGGGTTTATTTTCTCCTTCATGTGACACATTGCGTAAATACAAGAACAAACAGTAGAAATGCTGGGCAATAGCTATAGAAATCAAAGCAAACTACTTTTTTTTCCCCCAAAACGAATACCCAGCTTGCCTATGTGCCAGCATGTCTGTATTTACGATATTTTATATTTTTATTTACTGCAAACATGGTGTTCTTCACTTCATTCAAAAAGTTGTTCTCTTTTATTTTCGTGACAAATACTACTAGATAATGGGCGCTCAAAACTTTAAGTACTCAACACCCAACCATTGGCCTATCAAAGAACAGTGGTGGGAGATGCATACCTTTCCACCTGCTTCATGAACACATATCATCCCAGCAGCATGATCCCATACCTGTCGTTTAATGGAATGAAAAATCAGCCATTTCAGGGTAATTTCACTATCCAGTGATAACTAGAGATTAATAGGAGACCTTTATAATTGTTTGAGCCCGCGCTCGAAGAATGAAAACAGATGCCCAGCCAGAGGCCACCATCAAGTACTTGCACAAACTACACATAGATAGGGCTACTATATCAGATTATGTGAATGAAGACCATAAAATAACCTTCTAGTTATTTAGAGAAGAAGTCAACAACCATCATGAAGGACCAAGACAAAGAAAGTGGTAAAGCTCTAATATGCTCTCCAGTAGGGGTCCCTAAGCCTCGTTTGCAACCTATGACACTGTAGAGTCTTAGGTCTTTTGGAGTAATTGGAACAGACCAGCTCATCACAAGTGGGAGAGGGAGCACCAATAAAAGCATATGGGGATAAGGGATATAGCTTTTGCATCATCTAGCGGGACAAACATGTGAGTCTGAATGTGAACGTAGTACTTTGGATTATTGTCATTAAACTTCTATATTGGTAGTAGTTTAGTCTTTGACCTAATTAGGATTTTGCCTGATGGTATTTGCCTATACAACCACAACATTTGGGTTCTACCATTTATCACTTGCTTGTCTTGCTCTTGTATTGCCCAGGTCCATCAAGATGCTAATGTGGCAATGACCCAAACCAAATGCTGTCTACTTGCACCTAAGCAGAGAATGAACAATGATAGAAGTGTGAGGGGCAAGGTGTATTTGATGAGAACTTCCTTTATAGTTCGAATTGATTAGCCACATATATCCAATAACCTAATAGGACTGACTCGCTATTCACTAAGTTTTTGGGTCAAGGCGCAGCATTGGAACTGCCACGTAGGCTTTTGTGTACCGAGGGTTCTAATGCCTCTCTTTTCATACCTTCACCTAGTGGACCGGCTAGATGAGAGAAGAACCTGGGCTTTTTGTTCAATGGCAAAATGGAGATATGCAGCAGTTTAGAAGCATAACTTTGGGGAATCACAACCCTTTCCCAGAAGGGACGCATAGGATCGAGATAGAAGCAAACTCTCAAATTGCTGTTCAGATGCTATACCAAGCAGCAACTAAAAATTCTTTGCATTGAATTCTGGAGGAGGATGCCAGATTTCCCATGCAAAGATGCATCAGTGCAGTCAACTTGGTCAACAAGAGAGCAACCAGTGCCCATTACCTTGTGAAGATGGGAACAAAAGAAAGTGAACACTCGCCCCAACAACAAAGGAGCTAGCTTATTGCCCATACGAAGAGAACCAGGAAAGGGGGAACCCCAATTCTGTTCTATTTTGTTCATTACTGTAGCACCAAAATAAAAAAGTATACCCTGTAGATCTTGACAGATGTCCTAATAATTAGATACAATGTTTATTTGACTAGTAGATACTTTCGCTTATCTAATGGACGATCTTACCACTTTATTTACATATGGAGGATTACACATGATGAACTCTAAAATTAGCTTTGTTAGAAAATTAAATAGCATTTTCTACGGTAAATGCGCATCTTTTCTTTGCGATAAGAAAATATTGCTACTCAAAAAAAAAATTTGTAGGGGGAATGTATATTACTTCAAAGCCCCAGTCCAAGTAATCAGAGGAACATATTATAGTTTATGGCACTTAACAGCCTAATTTTCAAGTAAATGCCAATTGTCAGCAACAGTGCTTCTACAAATGGAGGAAAATCATACCTTCCACAACATGCAGACAGAAGGAGAATCTGTTTATCATTAATATTCTCAGCATCGGTAGTTGCATCAAAGAAAGTGGATAACGGCAATGACTCCCATGTTTGACTATCTGAACTACAAAAGCGTGCCTCATGAACCAACCAACACCTATCAACAGAGCATCTGGTCCAACTGTTAGAAATCTCGGTGGTGCTACTCAGCATGAAAGATAACTGTTTTGTCCATGTTCCACAGCCAACATGCCCAACCATAATGATTCCTGACAAAGTTTTTGGAGAGTTTAGGGTTTCTGTCACAGAGTTGCTGGGTTTATCTTTCTGCCAATTAGGACATCCCATAACTCCTAATACCACCTCTCCTTCAACTACAAGGGCCAAACCGACCTGAAAAGTTGGGTTCACTCTTAGCTGAAGAGGATAATAATATGGTGAAACGCAGATCCAGATACGCCAAAAAAAGAAAATAAGGAGACCAATAAAAAGTGAATCTTTCTAGCAAAGGACTGAAACAAAAGCAAATATGGTCCTTTCATACTTTGATTAGCACATGTGGTGATGTGGTCTAACTAATTGAGGAATCTACCATATTTTAGTTAAAATAAGGACCTCTCCATTTCTCCCATTTCCCGTTCGTATTTCGATGATCTGAGCCGCTCAATGTGTTCAGAATGTGATTTTAAGAGTACCCGCGAGGAATCAGCAAAAAAAATGACCGGAAAGGGCTTCATCCGAGCAGTTATAATTTGAACCGTTCAATAAAAAACAAACAAAAACTGCTCGGATGAAGCCTTTCCGGTCATTTTTTTTTTTGCTGATTTCTCGCAGGTACCCTTAAAATCATGTTCTGAACACATTGAGCGGCTTGGATCATCGAAATTCTATCGGAAAATGGAGGTCCTCATTTTATTAAGTTAAGCGGTCCTTAGGAGAAGGGGACTCTATATATATATATATATAAAGAAAAAAGAAAAAAGAATCAACTTTCTAATAGAATAGTAAAAACATTTATTAAATTATTTTTGATATTTGGTAACAAAGACTCTGGATGTGGTCAGGGTCCAGAAATTACAACCCCTTTATCCTATATGTAATTCCCCAAAAACTAGTGCAAATGGTATTATGTGCAATATGTAATTCCCCAAAAACTAGTGCAAATGGTATTACATATCCCCCACCGTCAACAAAAAATTAAAAAAATCATAAGCTGCAGAACTTAAGCAACAACAAACACCCCCATAAGAAAACAAAATGCGCTTGAGATTCGTAAACTAAAGCAACCATTATAATTGAAGCCAAATGCAAGATGATTGAATGTGACCTGAAATTATGACGGGGACTCAGTTAGACTGTTCCTAAACAATAGGAATCCAAATATTTTTTTTGTTCTTTTTTAACCATTGGCCCCAATTAGCAATTACACATGCTTTCAAGAACCACATCTATCTCCAACAAACAGCTATGAAAAGAATGCAGCCAGCTATTGATAAATTATCTGAAGCAAGGGGTATTTGATGCCTGGTTTGTTTACGGAATAAGGGGGCATATAGGAGGGGGCTGTATAACATATCCAGTGACCCCTACATGTTTTGGCAGTCCCCTAATCCCACGTTTGTGTCGGCACAAGACTCTGGATGTGGTTGGGGTCCGCAGATAATATCCCCTTACCTGTGCAACATGTAATCCCCAAAATCCCAGTGCAAATGTTATTACACATCCCCACACCCAAAAATGTCACAAGTGTGCTAAGCCACAACAAACACCGCCATGATCTTTTTTGCCACCATTTAAACTGAAGCAACCATTATAAATGAACAACAGAGAAAGGTAGTTCAATGTGACTAGAGAACATACCACATACAAGGCATCCCTCCCTCTGACAAACCCTCGTGTGCCATCAATTGGATCAAGAACCTGTACGAAGTTTATCAACTGAATAAATCCAAACTCATTCCATAGACATAGCATAAGACAATTGAGAAAGTAAAAACCCCTCTTTTTCTTCAGTAGGGAAGTAAATTTATAATATCAAATAGATACTCCTGGGGCATAAAAGATGAACAGAGTATAATCTGTTCACATGCACAAGCAGCACAACAGCAGACGGTATGTAAATTATAAGGTCCAGCACTGTAACAGTAAAAAAATGCATATAATTGGGCAATACAAGTGACAAACTCTTGAAAATCTTTAAAGAAACCACAAGTGGGTTTCTAAATGTTTCACCTACATCAATCCAACGGGTAAAAGGTAAAGCTCTTTATTAGTATACCCAATAAGTGGCAGGCTTACGTCCGAATGAAAAGGCATCCTTTCCCCCTCTATCAATGGCTTCCAACACATCAGCTTCCATCAATTGTTTATCCCCGAAACTTGCCTTATCAGTAACCTCATCTACAACAGAATTTACCAGATTGCTTGAACGCAAGAATGCTGAATCCTCTTCAGCCACCATTGGAATAGAAGGAAAAAATTTGCCCACCTCTATCACCAAAACACAAACAAAATGCTATGAGACAAGGTAAAACCAAATAAAGAAACATAAAGTTCCTACTTTAGATTTTGTGGAATATCAGGAAATCAATTGAAAAAGCATTTGTTAGGCCAAATATGATAGCTAGTAGTAGCCTCTTTCTTTGCAATGGTAAGATTGAGAAGCCAAGGGAATGATGAGGAATAGAGTTTGAGTTGCTTGATGACGTAGGTCAAAAGACAGGTGCATCATAATGAGGACAAACATCTATGCTCACCTGATCACATGAACGAAACACGCTACGTATCACCCCTCATTCTAAATTTGGTGATGACACAGTTCCTCAAGAGAATGTGACAAAGCAACTTGGCAAATCATTAACTCTAGGCACCAATTGATGCCGCAAGATGCCCAGATCTGATGGTTGTTAAATTTCAGACAGTAACTCCCCTCTTGGAGGGTTTTCAGCAGCAAGAACAAAGAGATTAAAGAAAGATAACAGTAAGATTCGAAGATGGAACAAGGATGGATGGGTTTCTAGGGAAAAGATACCCAAGAAGAACCACAACTTCATATTTTCTAGAAAATATCAACAAAAACTACAGATTGGGGCTCATACAAGCGTATTTATACTAGGGTTATAGTAGCCCTAGCATCCTAGCCCTTGATTAAAAAACAAATACTTCAATCCTAGCCTTCCAAATAATTAAAAGTCACATGCCAGTCACATGACTTTTTAAATAGACTATGAGCTTAACTTATGTCTGTAGGACTAACACAAGACATAGAACAACTCAAAAAAGATAAACTGAAAATAAATCTAATCAAGACTCAAATAAAGGGAACTAGTGGGCCCACTTGACCTTGGTAAGCATGGCATATGCTCCAGCATCAACCCCTCCGGGTCGGGAAAAACTCGGCTCTGACGAGAAAGCTTCCACCATTTCAGCGTATATCTCTGGATCAATCTTTTTCACTTCATCTTCAGCGATCCAGGTGCTTTCACTAGCTGGTTTTCCCAACCACTTCACTAAGAACCGTCGGTATGGGATGCCCCTTCTCGATTTTACCTCCTTCATGTCCAACACATCTTCAATGACATCTGGTTGTGCTTTTGGAAGTTGTTCAACGCTTTTGGGAGTTGTTCAACTTGAGCCTCTGTTGAAATTGATTCTCCATCAAACCTCTCAAACTCATATAGGTCAGACACATTGAAGATGGGACTAATCTGCGAATCTGGTGGTAGCTCTAACATATAGGCATTTGAGCTGATTTTCTTGAGCACTTTACAAGGCCCAAACTTTCTTGACTTCAGCTTACGATACGTTCCCTTGGGAAATCTGCCTTGCCTCCATATCACCTTCTTCAAATTCTTTGGCTTGTCGATGTTGATTTGCTGCTGCGGCATAGGATTCATTACTAGACATGATTGCTGCTCTCACTTCCTCGTGAGCTCTCTTAATATGATCTGCAAAAACCTCGCCATCTTCGCTCTCCCTCGTCTCTAGAGGTAGAGGGACTAGATCAACAACATGCTGTGGTTTAAGCCCATAACCAGCTTCAAATGGCGTCTTCCTCCTTGTTCTAACTGTTATTCACTGAATTGTTGTAAGCAAACTCAGCTTGGGGTATGATAGCGTCCCAAGTCTTCACATAGCTCCCAACAAGGCATCTCAACAAGTTTCCCAAACTTCGGTTGATGAACTCCGTTTGGCCATCTGTTTTTTCAGATGACAAGTGCTGGAATATTTAAGTTCAGTCCCTAGCTTTCTCCATAAAGTCCTCCAAAAGTGCCCCATGAACTTCACATCTCTGTCAGAAACAATTGACGTAGGTAAGCCATGCAACCTTACTATTTCATGAAAGAACAAATTGGCAATATTTGTGGCATCAGCTGTCTTAGAACATGGAAGAAAATGAGCCATCTTGGAGAATCGATCAACCACAACAAAGATAGAATCGTGACCCTTTGCTGTTTCGGGAAGGCCCAATACAAAATCCATGCTAATATGAACCCAAGGAACTTCTGGTGTTGGCAATGGAGTATAAAATCCCGTGTTTTGCGAACTTCCTTTGCCAATTTGGCAAATTTGACACCTTCAAACCAACTTTTCCACATCTTTATACATCATTGGCCAAAAATATCGATCAGCAACCACTGCCATAGTTTTTGTCCCTGCCAAAATGTCCTCCCAAGCCATTGCCATGTAGCTTGGAGAGAGAGAGAGAGAGAGAGAGAGAGAAGCAGCGACTGAATGCAATGGTATTTCGTTAAGGATGGAGAGGGGGAGGGAAGAGAGGGGTTTATATGGTGAGAGAGAGAGTGAGGTCTGGGGGTTCTAGAGGGTTCGGTTTGGTGATGGGAGAAAGGGTTTAGAGCGAGAAGAAGGGAGTGTTTGGAGCACTACTTCGTACTGATTTTTCAGCTCTTCAAAGCCTGTCACTTGTGTATTCATTACTGTCAATAAAAGAGACTGTCTGCTCAATGCATCTGCAACTTTATTAGACTCACCAGCCTTGTATTTGATGGAGAAATTGAACCCCTGAAGGTAGGAACTCCACTTCACATGTTTGGAATTCAGCTTGTTCTGGGAATTCAGGTACCTCAAAGCTTGATGATCAGAATAAACTACGAACTCTCGGTACGCTAGGTAGTGTTCCCAATGATGAATTGCTCGAACCAACGCATAGAACTCTAGGTCATAGGTGGAATAACGACACTTAGCTTCCGTCAATTTCGCACTGAAAAATTCCACTGGCCTTCCATCTTGACAAAGAACAGCCCCTATTCCCACATGCGACGCATCACACTCCACTGTGAAAAGCTTCTCAAAATCTGGTAGAATGAGCACTGGAGCTGTTGTCATCATCTCTTTAATTTGTCCAAAGGCCCGCTCTGCAGATTTTGACCACTTAAAAACAATTCCTTTCAAGCATTCTATGATTGGACTCATTAGAGCTGAAGTTCCTAATAAACCTCCTATAAAATGAAGCCAAACCATGGAAACTGAGAATATCCCGCACAGATTGGGGTGTTGGCCATTCTTTGATAGCCCGTACTTTCTCAGGATCAGGTTGCAAGCCCTCTGCTGAAACAACAAAGCCAAGGAACACAACTTTGTTGCACAAAAATGAGCACTTCTTTAAGTTCACATACAACTTCTCCTAGCGAAGAACCTCCATGACTTGGCGCAAATGGAATAAATGCTCCTCTCTAGTCCGGCTATAGATTAAGATATCATCAAAATAAACAACAGCAAATAGTCCCAAAAGGGATTGAAGAGTACCTCTGTCATCACGCGCATAAATGTGTTGGGGGTGTTTGAGAGTCCAAAAGGCATCACTAGCCACTCATAGAGGCCATCAGGTGTCTTGAAGCAGTCTTCCACTCATTGCCATTTCGCATCCGAATTTGGTGATACCCTCGTCTCATATCTATTTTAGAAAACACCTTTGATGCAGGAGCATACGTCATGCTTACCAAGGCCAAGTGGGCTCACAAGTTCCCTTTATTGGGGTCTTGATTAGATATATTTTCAGTTTATCTTTTATGAGATGTTCTATGTCTTATGTTAGTCCTATAAACAAGTTAAGCTCATAGTCTATTTAAAAGTCATGTGACTAGCATGTGACTTTTAATTATTTTGGAAGGCTAGGATTGAAGGATTTGTTTTGCAATCAAGGGCTAGGATGCTAGGGCTACTATAACCCTAATATAAATAATACTCTTGTATGAGCCCCTATCTGCAGTTTTTGTTGATCTTTTCCAGATAATATAAAGCTGTGGTTCTTCTTGGGTATCTTTGCCCTAGAAACCCATTATCCTTGTTCCATCTTCGAATCTTACTGTTATTTTTCTCTAATCTCTTTGTTCTTGCTGCGTGGGAAACCCTCCAAGACGGGAGTTTACTGTTTGAAATTTAAAAACCATCAGATCTGGGCATCTTGCTGCATCAAATTTGGTATCAAAGCCAGGTTTACCCACCTTTGTGGACACGCATACGTAGTGTGCCCTCTTTCTCCACGCGTGAAACAACGAATCCGTGAGTTGTTTCCTGTCTTTGAATTGCTTGTTCCAGCATTCTGTGCCCCATACTTGACTGTTCCTTTTCCTTTCTCATCCCCATCAGCCACCCGAACACTTCTGCCACCTGTTTGGCTAGCTATGGGAGTTTTTGAGGATATTTGCTGGCTCCGAAAACCTTGGACAGGAGCTGTATTTCGTTGTATTGCGCTGTCAAAGCATCCAGGCAACAACCTTCTTGCACCATAACGCCCAACCTTCTTTTCGGCCACTAAGGCATATTGTCGAGCATCTTCAAGGTTAAACAAGCGAACAACTCCCATCTCATCTCTAACATTTTGGTTCAAGCCTGAAAGATACCGCGAAGTCATCTGTTCATTAGTCTCATTCAAACCAACCCGAATAGAGAGTTATTGAACTCAGATGTGTACTCCTCCACCGTCATCCCTCTTTGCTTCAATGAGTGAAACTTCTCGTATAACTCCATCGTATAATCGGCTGGTAAAAATTGCTTGCGCAGCTTTGCTTTCATTTGTTCACAAGAACCTTAACCCCAGCTATCATACACAACGATCAGGAGTCACTAAGTGTCCCATAAATGTGGGACTACCCCAACAGGAGGTTTCCTAGGCCCTGCTCTTGACTTACTGCTGCTTTAGGAGCATCAGGCTATTGAGATTTGAGTGTAAGACAATAGGAATCATAATGTGTTGAACCCTAAGCTGAAGCCAAAAGTGGGATAGGACACATATCACAGGTGGATGTCGGATGTCCACACTTGAGTGCAGAACTGGTTTGACTTTTCCAAGGAAAGTTGAACGTGCTTGGGGCTTCCTCGCCTAGCACCCGCAATTGTTTGGCAAGTTTAACATATTGCATACTTTAACCTTAAGACACCAGATGTGAATGTGTCTGCTCACTCCTGGCGCCACCTCTAAAGCTTGACACGAGAGATCTACTGAAAAATCAGCCAAACCACAACACGTGCAACACGCGAAGAACAATCAACAAAAATAACACGAAACAAGAGACAGAAAAGTATACGTGGTTCCACAACTCTGCAGTTGAGTACATCCACCACATCAGTTTCTGAAAAATTTCATCCGTAAGAAAGTGTAACAAAATTGGAAGTTAAACATCATAACCTATGAAGTAGTAGTACAGGTACTTGGCACAGATACGGGTAAGGGGGTATGGCAAAACTTACAAAAACACATTAAGGGTATTGCTTGATGTACGCCTTTAATTCATCAAGAATTTTAGATAATAACTCCATTGTAATTCATACATATCTCAAAAATAACAATTAGCGACAAATTAAAGAGTACTTCCTCTTTATCCCCTTAGCGTCAAACCTCGAGCATTAATCTACCCTCTTAGACACGGTATGACATGTTCCCTTAGATGTTTAAACAAACATGCCTAAGAAACAAGAATTGAAAGGGAAAAACAATCAAATGTTGATATCAAGTATCCAGCTCATCACGAAATTGAAAAGAAAAAAGAAAAAAATAGGCATACTAGAGTTGTGCCCACAAAACCACCCATCCTTGTCCAACTGGCGTACCAATGCTGTACCTAAATACCGAATGTACCTGATCTCATTTTGTCATGCCAGGTATGTAATTACTGTACCGGAGCCATATCTATACCATACCAATACTCGACAACATGTTTGGACTTTGGAGTATCCATGTCTCATAGATCATAACTCAACTCATATCAACTTAGGCAAGCCTTTTTTCCCAATAGCTTGAGGTCGGCAACATGAATCCTTGCTAAATGAGAAGAGGCCCATAAACTCGATAAAAGAAGCATATCTTTCTATGCTATCTAAACACAAATCCAACTTCAGTCTCGACTCTCACTTGCCTATTAACATTACAATCACCCTTTCTAACTGGGTAACCTATTGTCATCGTGCATCATCATACATCAAATTGGTTAGGCATTCATGGATCATGATGTAATTACCAATCAAAACCATAACAGAAGGGAAATGAATTACCCAAACTGATGAGAGCCTGAACCCCAAAATCTGCCACAGTGACTGGAGTTTGGTCATTCTTTTCGAGAATCCTTCCATCACTGGAGAACAAAGACTGCTTCACCTGGTCCATCATTGACAAACATAACATCAGCACTTGTTATGATCTAAGTATCTAACTAATTCCAAGGAACACAAACAATATCTACCACATGCTCCCTTAGGTATCTCAGAAGCATCTCGGGTGCCAACGAATGCCTCTGGTGGAAAACCGCTGTCATATTTCCGATACGTATGTACAACAAAGTCTTCTTTTTTTATATGAGCAAGCATTGTCATAGACAACAACTTATTTCCACTGAAAATGATCCAGCTTTGAGAATCTTATTATCGTCGTTATAGTGCAAAAAACAGTTGTTCTAAAAAATGGGACGCGCATAGATGATATGCTACTACTACATTCAGTTTCCATGAAATTTAAGCCACATATGAATTATGTACTAAGTAACTAGAAGATGCCAATTCCTCTGCGGTCATAATGTAGCTTTTATTTGACCTAATTTTCCGAATAACGGTCTCTGGAAAAGAAAATTTTTAGTTGCGAAATTACGTCGACACAGAGACGACAAGCTCGCTCGACAGCATCCACGGCTGCTCGGAGCTCTCTGTGGTACTTTGCATTTTGATCAGAAAACGGTAGGCTCGACCTGAAAAAACCCAGCACAGAAAGGACAAAGGAAGTGAGGAATGTATCGAAACCCAAGAATTTTGAGGAGCGAGAAGAATCGTGTGGAAGGAACCTGACAGTGAAGCCGAGGCATCGACGGAGGTGGCGAACGGATGCGGATGGACGGTGAGGGTGGAGGAAGGGTATTGTGGGGAATTGAGTGGCTGAGTGTAGGATATCCATGGCGGAGGTGAGTTTTCAACGGCGGAGAGAGGTTTTGAGGCCGGAGGAGACACGCACTGGACTGGGTTGTGCAGAATTGGGAAGTTTATTTCATTTTCGTACTCCCTGAACTATTCGGTATTTGTTTATCTCGCCACAAATCTATTAATTGCTCCTATTTAGTTTCCAAAAAAAGAACTTGACCTTTTGTTTTGTCCTTGTTAAATTTTTTATTTTTTATTTTTGCATTTGTTAGTTTTATGTCAAGATTTACGGATTATTGGTTCACCTTGACAGGAGAAATGAAAAAGTAAAAAATTGTGATTCTTAACCAAATGTTTTTTAAAATATCCAAAAAATTTACTCCAAAAAGTCCAACTTTTTGTAAATTTTACCTTTTATTGGATATTTTAACAAAAAATTAGACAAAAGTTATAATTTTTTACTTTTTCGATTTCTCTCCTCAAGACAAACTTATAACCACAAAAATTTGTATCGACTTTTAGGAAACTAGGCAGTACTTGCTTGAAAAATTACAAATACCCTTATCGCTAACAAATTACTCCCTTATTGTGATATAGTCGCTAGGAAAGTTGATAGAATTTGGCTAACATCATCAAATTCTAATTACAATAGACCAAACTGTCTTTTTGTAACTTGCGAAAGGCTATTTTTACACTTATGCAGCTTTACACAAATTACAAAAGGTCAATGTGGTCCATTGTAATTAGAATTTGATGATATCAGATAGATTCCGCCAAATTTTATGATGGCTACGTCACGACAAGGAAGTAATTTGTTATGGAACATGGGGTATTTTGTAATTTTTAAACATGAAGGAAGAATCTATATAATTTTTAAAAATCTCGGGGGAGGTTCTGATAATTTGCCTTTAAAAATATTACCATTTTTTTTTGGGCGCCGCTATTCGCAGCCCTCTATTTACTCCCGTAGCCCACTAAATTTCGGTAAATGATTGTTGAAAATCATAAATAACATTTCGGTAAATTGTTGTTGAAAACAAGATTATATTTCGGTAACTATATGTCGAAAATATGTTCAACTTTCGGTAAACAACTGCCGAACATGCATTTTCGGTAAACATCTGTTGAAAAAAATATTATATTTCGGTAATTGGACGCTGAAAATATATCTCAATTTCGGTAACTAACTGTCGAGTATAATTGAAAATTTTTAACGGGCTATGGGAGTAAATAGAGGGCTGCGAATAGCAGCGCCCTTTTTTTTGTGGGTAGAGGATGAAGAGTAAATTACGAATTAAAAATAAGTTTAGAGCATTTTACACCCGAAAAATTTGCATTTAATTGAAATAACGATAAAGATAAAACATTAAAGAAATGAATTGATTTCTACATTCCCTTTTTTGATAACCGCACTTTTTTTTTTTGGATTTTAGTATTGAAAGTGTATGTATTTTTTTGTTAAAAGACAAAAAAAAAAAAAAAGAAGAGAAAGGAGTGTGACTATCAAAAACGGAAGTGTAGAAATCAATTCCTTAAGGGCGTGTTTGATAGCAGATTTTATTTGGAGGGGATTGGTAATGAGGTGGGATTAGGATAGGGATTGGTAAAGAGATGGGATTGATAAGGAGATGGGATTGGTAATGAGTATGTTTGTTTTGCACCGGATTAAACGATAGGAGTATTATCTACCATGTTTGTTTTACATGGGATAGGATTGGATTAAAATGCCTATTTCCATTTTTACCCTTATGCAAAATAGTAAAAAAAATGAAGCAAAATTTAACTCTTCTATTTTTCCATGTGTGGCTGTTATATAACTATTACAAAAATAAAAATATTACAAAATTTAACTCTTCTATTTTGCAATCACAGAAACGGAACAAAACCTTGCACTAGCAATCAATAACTGGTATCCGAAGTATACAGGGGGATTTTGGTTTTCTTCATTTATATAGATAGATGAGGGTAATTGTGTCAATTTATGAAAAAAAAAGGGCATAAAAGTCTTGCAACACCAAACCCAGGGAAATGGGATTGGTAATAACACCCCCCTCTTGGGTTGGGTAATCCGGCCAATGTGTGGGATTCACAATCCCATGGGACTCCTAATCCCACCCACCAAAATCAAGCCAAACAAGCAATTTCAAGTCCAAACCACTTTATTAGTCCAATCCCAAGTCCATAACTGGCTATCAAACATGCCCTAAAGAAATTAAAACCTAACTCTTGGGTCAGCACATTCCTTTCTAAAATGTCGGCACAACAATTGGCCTCCCGATAGTCATGCTTGAGATACGCCATCGTGAATTCCTCCGGCAGGAACCTGCAATCAGATATATCAAATTGCTTAGAGGATGGGCACTTGTTTGATTCCGGTCCTAGATGACATTTGATCACTGCAATAGCATCAGTACAAACAACAATATTGGAACAATTAAAATCCTTAGCTAACTTGAGGCCATCCCTTAGAGCATCTGCATGAGACATGTGTCTCGCTTCTTCCCACTTGAAGCTAAGGTAACGAGCCCAAGATTAAAAAAACAAAAAAAAACCCTCACATCAGCGGACCCGGAGGCTCTGCTGCCCGAGAGGCACAGGAGCCCTTACCCACACTCTGCAAACGCTGCCGTTTTGATTAAATAAAAAATCTCAACCACCAATTTGCAATTCTATGGAGCAGAAACGTGATTATGAGAGCCTTAGAGACAAAATTTGATTATGTCTCTTTAGAATAATATGATCAGAATAGTAAGATTTTCACACTCATTCAAACAGATTAAAAGTTGGACCACTTAATTTTTTAACCATATTTTTTAATATATATACGGTCTCAAAAAAATTAGTGCTCAAATTTTCACTCCGATTGAATCGGTGCAAAGATCTTGTTATTCTTATCATATTATTCTAAAGAGTTGTAATTTATTTTTATCTCTAGGACAACCAAAAAAGTGAAAAAAATTGTTAGTGAACTGGGTAGCCCCGTTTCGCTAGGATTCTTATTTTTAAGTACTTATTTTTTTCTTCACCAGACAGGTGATTATTTCACAATACATGCACCACATTTAACTCAAAAAATAAATACTTATATATGTAATTATTTTAGTTAGTTTGACACCCTCACTTTTAAACATCTCCAACTAAAATTCGCTTCGTTCGGTCTTCAATTACTTCTAACTGGTTTGAGATTGGTCTCCCTAATACCTAAACAAAATAAATGGGCTAAAGCCCGAAAAAATACGAAATCCGAAAGAGGTTATTCTCTTCACATATATTGAAGTGATCAAATAAAAGTTCATTTAGCGAAAATAGCTTGTTTAAAAGTCCTTAAACTTTAGAGCCCATTTTTTCTTCAGGAAGAAAAAACCCAGTCACGTGCTTATCAAATTGTGCGATCAAATTATTTTTTCGTGAAGATATATATCTTTTGCAAAATCTACAACAACTCAGATCATTCATATGAACTTTTGCGTATGTTCAGCAAATGAAATTTTTGAAGATTGGAAGATTATAGAGGGACAAGGCACGTAGAGTTTAGTCATCCCTTAGCAACATGGGGAGTGAACCTAGTTTTAAAAAATTTTAATTAATTTTTAAGAGAGTGTCTTTTTCACATAGCCTACGTGAACATTTTGTTCACGGAACTGTTCAATCTCGCGTGTCCATTTCGATTTTCGACGGTTTAAATTTTAATGAAACTTTTTCAGGGAAAAGTTAATCACAATCAATTATTACCGGTCATAATTGATTTTCAATCCGAATCGTCCAAAAGCACTTTATAGAGTCTCGATTGAGCTCCGTAACTTCTTCTTTACAGAACAACCGTAAAAAAGATTTTCTTAATTTTTAAACCCAAAAAATAGCTTTAACTAATTGCCTCTTTTTGCACAAAGACAAACAATAATTGGCAGCCACGTCATAGTTTACTAGTGAGATTGGGACACTTGGGACCCATCTCAGCTGGCCATCTTCAAAAGCCTTGGCTTTCTCCTCCAGCCTGCCTTCCCCTCCCCCTCCTATCTAATTACGCAACACCTCTCTCTCTCTCTCTCTCTCTCTCTCTCTCTCCATCTGCAAGGAGAAGTTAGGCAACAGAAATCTTGCGGAAACTTCAAAAGAAGCAGTCATTGACACAATTCCCATCAACAGGTGAGTTATTTTGTTAATTTCTTGGTGCTTATGCTATTTTTAGAAATAAAAATTTGAATATATTCGTATATAAACTGGTCTGCAACTTTAAAGTTTTTAACTTTGCTAAATGTGTATATTTATTGAATTGGGCGGTCCAAAATTCCATTTTTATGGTAGAAAACTACAAACATACCTTCTTTTGGAAAGATGATACACCCCATCCACTGCACACCCACCACACGAGTGTGAGGTTCACTCTGGGCTCCACATGGATGATCCAAGCCGTTCAATAATTTTTTTTTAAAAACCGAGTGGGCCCAAATATAAATCGTCTAAATCCGATATGTGTAGGTGCTCGTTTCAATCTTCCATTTGTGAACGGCTCGGATCATCTGACTTTTGGAAGTTTGGATCGAGTATTTATACATCTCGGATTGAGACGATTTCCGCATAGGCCCACTCGTTTTTTTTTTTAAAATTATTGAGCGGCTTGGATCATCCGTGCGGGGCTCGGAGTGGGCCCCACACGCGTGCAGTGGGCGTGCGGTGGATGGTTGTTCGGTGGGTGTATCATTAACCCTTCTTTTGTACTTATGGTAGGATTTCCAACTAATGGATTCGGCTTCATTTACCTCATACTGGTTTGAACTTCCGGGCCGTTTGTTTCGATGTAAATTTTTTTATAATATAAAATGTTTTTTTTATGTAAAATGCTTTTTCAGAAAATAAACTTTCAACTTTTATTTTTCGCTATTTGGTTAGCACTTGAAAATATTTTAAGAAATCAACAAAATAACGTAAAGAGAAATCTAGATGGGGCTTAAACAGTAGAGAGATCTGAGAATTTTGGAATAAACGTGAATCAGGACTGACAATAAAAGAAATTGAGCAATGAGAATTGCCGTAGAAGGCAACAGGTTCATTTCGAAAAATAACTTACGGAAGATTTAAAGGTAATTCATTTTCATTCAATTAATGAAAAATGTTTTACATATAAAATATTTTTCTCATTGTTTACACAACCAAACGCCGAAAAACATTTTATGTCCAAACAAACGGAGCCCTAGGCTATGTTTGATGTAAACCAGAATTGAAATCATGAAAACAAATGAGAATTCGATAGCCGGCATATAGTACAATCATATTTGCATTGTTTTCCGTACTTGAAGGGTAGACTATCATGCAGTATTGTCTCATTTCGACGTTCTTTTGATGTAAACCAGAATTGAAATCAAGAAAACAAATGAGAATTCGATAGACGGTGGCCGGCATATAGTACAATCATATTTGCATTGTTTTCCGTACTTGAAGGCTAAACTATAATGCAGTATTGTCTCATTTCGACGTTCTTTTGGTATCTGAGAGTAGCAATTAGGTCAATTTACGAGCAATTTAACTAATTTCTAGATATCAGTTTTACTTTATCTAGACTTATTATTCCTAGTTTCTTGAGAGACCCAGTTAACCAATTAAGTTTTGCTGCAGAGTGGATCGAATCTAAGATTTGTAATTAGGGAGATCAAATAAGTGATCTTAATTTATATGCATGATTAAATAGCTAGTTTTTCTTCCTATTTCATATGGTTCTCATCCCACGTGCCTAAGCAGCTCACCAACAGGTCATGATTGGAATTAACAATTAACAACGTGGAACAAAAAAAATTACTAAAACGTAGAACACAGCTAGCTAGGCTCTCAATTGTCTTTAATTTAATTTAATTATAAATAAAGTACAACTTCAACGGATCGAGTTTAATTACCATCAACGCCGGAATCATTAATTAGCTAATTCCTTGCCAGCTTTCTTTTGGTGTTATACTTGGGTTCAATTTAGATGACCGGAATTTTTAGAAGGAATAAAAATGTGATTATTAGGAATCAAATTTTTAGAAATTTTATTGAGTGGGTGTAGAAATATGATCATTAGGAATGAAATTCCTAAAAATATAATACCAGAAGTAATTTCATTCCAGTGTTTGGATTTCAATTATTTTGGATTTTATCAAAATCAATATTTTCTTTTTTTTATTGATTGAGCCAGGAATCTAAGAAATGGAGGAATTGGATTCCCACTCAATCTAGTAATGTGATTCCTAGTCGAATGTGTCGTCATAAATCACAATTCTATTCTTATCTCTCCCAAATATGGGAATTCTGGGAGTGTGGTATCACATTCATATTCATGTTCCTTTCAAACATCGGAATCATAAAAGTATAGTGTCACATTCTTATTCCTCCTCAATATTCCTGTCATCCAAACAGAGCCGTATGGGATTCATATGGGCGGTCGTACCTTAGCTGCCAAGTTGCCAACATAGTTGAAACGTTAGCCGCCAAGTTGCCAACATAGTTGAAACGTTTGGCGTCAGTAGTGATATTTCTACAATCATAATCCTCTTAATCATTATACTTGTTCCAATTATGTTGATTAATAAAATTCTTTTACCGACCAAGAAGATATTTGCACGAGATTCTGTCTAAATATCTTTAGTAACGTCCTATTCCATCCACCGTATATGCAACAACATAAGTATGTATTCTAGTACTAAATTAATAAGGATGTGTTCCACTAATTAAATTAAATAGGTACTTATTTTTTGAATTAAATGTATTATATTATGAGAGAATAATTTATCCCGTAAAGCGAAAAATAAATATTTAAAAAATAAAAACTTTAAAGGAAGGAGACCTAAATAGATTGTATCTTTCCTAATTATGTCCTTATCACGCAATGGAGTGAAGGTTTTCAAACTGATTTAGAAAATCATCCCTGCGTCATGGTCGGTTGACAGTTTTGCATAAAAGTATGTAGTCACATCGGTTTCCCTTTCATGAACGGAATGGGTATAAACGTAATTTTCTTCACCCGGAACAAATTTTTAGAAGTCCAGACTCCAGAATACAGATTAGAAACCAAATTAGCATTATTAGTTATTAAGTGGAGATCATGGTGGTCATGTGGCACCGTAATATTCTTGTTGGAATTTGGGGCCGGGGCTGCGACCAAATCGGGTCTCCCATGCGGACATGACGTGCTGACCTAATTATTAGAGAATTCTAATCTCTTACGATTATAGGACTTTTGAGACATCTAGGATTCTCTCTCTTTTTATTTAAAGGATCAAAAAGAATACTTGATCTACGTAGTCATCGCAAGAGATATATTGTTGATGTTCTAGCACGTGATCCATCTACCAAGGTCCAATTTGATTAAAGTTCGCGAGAGATAATTCAAACCACCTGATTCCACACTCGTTATAGATTATTTAACAATTCTTAATCACCATGAAAATCATGTGGGCCTCATATAGTCAGTCATAGATCTGCCTCGCCTGTTAATTTGTTGGTAAATAATAAGAGCTCCATAACACCAAGCGTGTGACCATGCCCTCTATGGTTACAACTAAACTGAGTTGCTCTTGAACTATTCAAATTTAGGCTCAATAAGAGCCACTCGTGAATTGTTCAAATTTGTGCCTCAATTTTAGGTTTGTTTAATAAATAAACTAAACTCGAGTTTAATAATATTCAGTTTGATTAGACTCTCAAATAAAGAGAATACATTTTTTTTGCCCCAGTATATTCAAGAGACTAATCGAGATAGGGTTGCCCAAAGTTTTTGCCCCAAATTGAATTCTCAATTGTCGTCTTCACATTGAAACCTTCTCTTCATAATGAAAATTTTATTTGCGGCCGAGCATAAATGTTTGATATTTTGAACCCATTAAGGTTCACGAAGAACCTCAATCTCGACTCAAACCTAGGTGAACTTAGCTCATCAAACTCAAAATATATTAAAATTATTTCTACATGTATTTCTATGTATTATTTTAATTTTACATGGTGACTTGAATAACTATTTTTAAATTAATGGAAGGTCTAGATCATTTGTGTGGGAGTATGGGCCCACAAAGTGAGCGCCACGATTTGTGCACAATATATGCATACATGTCTATTCTCATAGCCTTTCTGTGGTGACTATTGTCTGATTGTCTCCTCCACTAAGGCTGCGTTCTTTTTAATTTATAAGTCTAGAATTTATTTTGTAATTATTTTTTAACTTTTCATTGTAATTTTTAAGATTAATTGTTCATTTTGGCGAGACGAATTAGAAAAATATAAAAGTATGGATCGATATTGAATGAATTCAAATAAGATGACACTTTAGACAAATAAGACGGATATTTGATATTTTATCTGTCTTTAGTGTTTTTTAATATTGCTTTCGGTCATAATTTTGTACTTTTAGACTTTCGTCTTCGAGGTGGATGATTAATCCAAAAAATATCACACGAATCTAACAAAAATTTAAAAAATACACACAAAACACACAAAACGTAAAAGAAAATTAAATTAAAAAGAATGCACCCTAACTCTCAATTATTGTTGGTTTACCTTCGATATTTTTTTAGAGAATAAATTATATATATCGGCGCTGTAAACATTTGTTTCTTTTAAATTAATTACATTGTCCCACGTCGTCAAAATAGTAGTCCAACTTAATAGAACATGGCGACGTGACACAATGTTATTGATTTAGAAAAAATAAATGTTTACATTGACGGTATAAATAATTTAACACTCCGAATCATGTTTTTAATAATCAATTATTTATACCAGCTTATGCGCAATTTATGATCTGCTTTGTAAATTGTGATCTGGCCCACTTGTAGTTTCCAGACAGCGATGACAACCTACCACCACAACCCTACCGACCTCGACTCCACCACCTCATCACCACGATCCGACCACCACCGTCTAACCAACGACCTCGAAACCCAGCATCCACGAGTCCGCTTCATGTGCAGCTTCGGCGGGAAAATCCTCCCCAGGCCACACGACAACCAGCTCCGCTACGTGGGCGGCGACACCCGCGTCGTTGCCGTCCACCGCAACACCACCACCTTCTCCTCCCTCCTCAACAAACTCTCCAGAATCGCCAACACAACCAATCTAACCGTCAAGTACCAGCTCCCCAACGAGGATCTCGACGCCCTGATCACCGTCACGACCGACGAAGACGTCGAGAACATGATAGACGAGTACGACCGGTTCCACCTGAACACTTCCCAGTCCCAGTCCAAGTCCTCTCCTCGGCTCCGACTTTTTCTCTTCGAAAACGACAGCGTTTCGAGGACTAGCAGTATTAGTTCCCTCCTTGACGGGTCCACCAATAGAGAACACTGGTTTCTTGACGCTCTAAATGGCGGGTCGGGTTTAGAACGTGGGCGGTCTGAGGTTTCTTCAATTATGTCCGAAATGCCCGACTATCTTTTTGGGCTGGATAGCTCCGACGACCAAACCCGTGACCCAAAACCCAAGATCCGTCCTGATAATATCCCTGATTCGGATCCGGGTTCTCCCAACCCGGTTGCTTCCCCTCCGTTTTGCTCGACCTCGTCGTCCTTGGCACCACCTGGCATGCCATCGATTCCGGAACTTCCACCTGTTAAAACCAAATCTGACCAGCCCGTCCGTGTCGTGGATCCTAAGGAGGACCTAGCTGAGACATTCATGGATACGGGTGAAACTTTTATGCGGGCGAATAAGCCGTTAACTGGATATTCGGGGAACCCGACTTGGCATCATGTTTCGGATCCTCATTACCCAACCCAAGGTTTAAAACAAGTACCGGTTTATTATGTGCCCAATTCTGTCCCACAGAATAATGTTCCTGCATCGTATGTTCAATCTTACCCTATTCCATCAGGTCAAATTCCAATTGCATTACACCATAATTATTCGGGTATGGGTCAGGTCTATGGAGGCGGAGCGAGGCCAATGGCAGCAGTGAATCCCTATGTCATGGCGACCAAAGTAATTCCCGAGGGGTTGAATCAGGCGATGTATTATGGGATGAGAAATGGTTACCCGGGTATGGTGGTGCCGGGTGGGGAAGAATTGCAAGTAAACGGGCCGGATGGAAAGGAGAGTCGGGTTTTCCACTCTTGAAGATTGGGCTATGAAGAATCATGTTTTTCTTTTCTTTTCTTTTTACCCTTCCTTTTTCTGTTTCGGATTTGTTTGGGCGTACAGGTTTGTATTATTGATGGCACAAGTGATGAGTTCATATTTGTATGTACTGTGTAGTATAGTATGGCCTTCAATTTCCATCATGAAAAAAAAAAAAAGCCAAGGAAATTATGTGATCGAGATGTTAAGGGATATCTTAAAAGAAAAAAAAAACGCAAGGGATTGTTGAAAATGCTAAAGGCAACAACCAAGGTGCGCTGTTGGTGCCCATAGAACTGATAGAAGGGTTCGTTGATTTTGGTGGGGGATGTATAATATATTTTGCGGAAGCAATAGCTTGGTGTTAATTTATTCTCCTTGTTTATTACTCCCTCCGTCCCAAAATAATTGTCCGGTCCGCAAAACGGAGTGTAAAAAATAATATAATTTTTGCAAGAAAAAATAAAAAAAATTTCAACAACTTACTAGATATCAATGAGTATTTTTAATTTATGAAAAAAGTTTGAATTTTTACTTGAAAAAATTGTATTATTTTTAAGTTATCGTTTTGCGGACCGGACAAACAATTTGGGACGGAGGGAGTAGTAATGAAAAACACAACTTAGGATTAGAGGTGTCAAATGGGCCGTGCCGGCACGGGCACGGGGCGACACAACACGTCACAGGCACGGCACGACACGACACTGTTTTAGTGGGCACGAGGCACAGCACGAGCACGGAAGTGGGCTCAGCACGGGCACAGCACGAAAATTGGCCTGGCACGGCACGGCACAGCACGACACGGTCGTAGACGGGCACGGACACGAAAAGTGGACAGGAAAGGCACGGCACGGCACGGTTCTAGCAAGGCACGGGCACGACCTGGCACGACATGGGCACGAAAAGGCACGGCACGAGGCACGGAAAAAAAAACAACCCCAAATGGCTTTTTTTTTAATTAAGCAATTTATATTTGGTAAAAAATATTTGTTTACCTTTTTTTAAGGTAAACAATAAAACAACTAAGATATTTAATTTAAAAAAAACAATTTCTTTAAAAAATCATTTTTTTATGTTTAAAAAATTATCAATATTTATTCAGTAAAAAATATTTGTTTTGTTTTTATTAGTAAAATAGGCTTTGGACTTTTGGTTTGTAAATTTAACATTACAAAAGATAACAAGTAAAGTTAAAAGAAAAACTTATCAAAATATTTATGGTGCAAGAGTAATTTAATACGAAAGAAAATGTGTAAGAGTCATTTATTAATATATTATCTGCCCCAAATCTAATGAAAAATAAGAAAAAAAGTGTTAAACAAAAAAGAAAAAATTACATAATAGAAATAAGGAAAAAAAATAAATAAATAAAAGTTGGCTGGACTGGGACTTGAACCCAAGTCCTTAGGTTCTTTTATACACAAACAAACCACTATGCCATATGTAGCTCTATTATATAAAAACGAGGTCATCAAATAGTAGCCACACAATCGCAACGCAATCACGACGATCAATACCATTCGATGTGTTCATTTTGTTGTGCTTAGTGTTTTAATCATGGGATCCTATTTTTTCGTGCATCAGATTTTGAAAGCTCTTTTATCAGCACGCTAATTCATTGTTTAATTGAATTTTGTTTACGTCCGATCAAGTATGTAGTGATAAGCATTTTACTTAATTTTTGGCATGAATGATCTAATCCCTCCCACATAAAAGTTAGATGGTTCCGATTTTTAAAAAATAGCTTGGGCGGCCCTCAAGTAATGCATTATAGGACTTTAATGCCTCTAAAAGCACCGAATGTGTTCCGATGGTGTGGTTTCCGATATTCGATTATCACCTATTCAGGTGAGAATGATAAATTTGATAAGACGTTAAATTGTAACGGTTTAGATCGAACATTCGGGAAAAAAAGTCTGTAGCTACCTTTCAAATCTATATATTGAACTTGGTTGGTTATGAACCAAGATATTCTGCTATAGTATAATGTACGTTAGCCACACGATCACAAAAATAAATATGACGATCCATACCGTTCATTTTGTTATTCTCTATGTTTTAATGACTCTCACCAATTTTTGGGTCTATCGGGTTTTTAAAGCTCTTTCATCGACACGTAGATTCATTAATAGAAAAATGAACGTTATAAATAATCAAGTATATAACGATAACCAATTTACTTCATTTTTGGCAGAAATGATATAATCTCTCCGACATAAAAGATAGACGGTTCCGATTTTCAAAAAACAGCTCGGGCGGCCCTCGAGTGATGCATTATAGGACTCTACGAGAATTTTCGATAAGTTGGTGCATATGGATTATGGTGTCTTGCATGCACATGATTACACAGATCATATAAAATGAATGAGATGCTGCCCTAGTAGTCATCTCATTCTCCATTTCTCCGATCTCTCTCGAAGTCTCACTATCTCAGACTCTCTTTCTCTCTCTCTTTCAACGTCTCTTTGTCCTCTCAGTCTCTCACAGTCTCACCTCTGGTCCTCTGATGAGCCCAACGTTCGGATTCTGAACTATATATCGATTCATTCACCTCTCTCACTCTCTCCCTTTGACTCACTGGTCACACCTCTCTCTGTCTTGCTGCTCTCCTCTCTCTCTCTCTGCTCTCAAACGGTGAGTCGGAGCGACGGTGACCATCACAAGTGAAGAGATCAGATCTGCACTAAGTGACCATCATCATCTCACTCTCTCAACGTCTCTGTATCTCCGACAATCCAACTCTCTCATCACCTCAGGTCCTCAGCTCACCGACTCACTCACCAGTCACTGTATCTCTCTCTCTCATAGGTACCTCTATCACTTCCCTCTCTAGTCTCCACTTATAGTTATCTACTGACTACTGTAATTAGGGTTTTTGAAATTAGGGTTTTAACTCCTGGTTTTTGAAATTAGGGTTATGAAATTAGGGCTTTTGTTAATTGTTACTAATTTTAGAAATTAGGGTTACGAAATTAGGGCTTTTGCTACTAATTTCTGAAATTAGTAACAAGAAATTAGGGCTTTTCACTTTTGTTACTAATTTCTGAATTTAGGGTTACAAAATGACTTTTGATGATTTTGTACATACACACACCTGCACTAATTTCGTATTTTAGTACACACATGCACTGTTGATATTTCGTATATTCTAGAAATGGCCAGATCTGATGATTTTGTTATAGACATGTACTATTGGTAGTTGCTACTTGCTATAGTCAGTATAGTGGTTAAATTGGTAGTTGCTACTTACTATAGTTTTGAATACAATTTATTTTGGTATAGTTGCTACTTACTATAGTTTAAAATTGGTAGTTGGTCAAATTTTGAATATAGTTTATTTTACTCTATTTGTACATTCTAGGTTTTCTGCACATGTAGGTTATAAACTTATTTAGATGTTATTAACTAATTCTAGTGTACTAATTTTCTATTTTGTTTTCCATTTTTTGTAGGAGATGGATCCTGAAAATATTCATTTTGACAATGAGCGTTTACACCATGACTCGGATGATGATGGACCAATTCTACCACCGAGAAGGGAGTCTGTAGGTGAAGTTGCTTCAAACATTGCAGCAGCTTTTACTCCTACAGGCATAACAGGTGGTAGCCAATCGGCCGAGTCAGGTGATAAAAGGCGTCGCTCTTGGGTATGGAATCATTTAACCAATTATTAGGAAGTTTAAAGATGCACATGGAACGGTTATAGGACCTAGAGCTGTATGTAATTATTGTCCAAAAAATTATACTTGCTTAAGTGGTGGCGGCGTAGGGCATCTTCAACGACATTTAGAGAAGAAACATGAAAAATTTAAACATACTGTAGTTGGCCAAGTCAGTGGTGAATCTGGTGGTATTAATACCGTAGGTGGTACGTCAAATTTCGTATATTCTCAATCTAGTATGAGAGAGGGATTAGCCCGTTACGAAGTTGCAGCAGAACAACCATTTACTTTTGGTGATGATATTAGATTTGAATATTTTGTCAAACATCATCTTAATTCTCTTTTTTCAAAAGTTTCTAGAAATACAACCAGAAGTAATTCTTTGAAAGTTTTTATTGAAGTTAGAAAAAATTTGATAAGTGAAATTGCGGAACTTGGTAGTTTAATCTCTTTTACTTCTGATTTATGGAGTGGTCGAAATAATCTTGGTTACATTTCTGTGACAGCTCATTATATAGACTCCAATTGGATTTTGAATAAAAAAATTATTGCTTTCCATTTAATGGAGTATCCTCATAATGCTATGAACATTTTTCAATGTATAATGGGTGTTTTTAGAGAATTTGAAATTGTTAATAAAGTTTTCAGTATTACTTTTGATAACCATTCTGCTAATACCAGTTCAATTGATTTATTCAAACAGAATTTGACTACTCCTCATGCTAGACAATTTTTTCATATGCGATGTGTATGCCATATCATTAACTTAGTTGTGCAAGATGGTTTGAAACATATAGGATCACAAATAGAAAAAATTAGAGATGCTATTCTTTTTATTGCTACTTTTCCAGTTAGGCAACAAGAATTTGAAGGATGTTTAAGTTATAACGTTAAACCAAAACAAATCAAAATTGATGTGAAAACTCGTTGGAATTCAACATTTCTAATGTTAAAAACTTATAGGAATCACACTGTTGTAATATCTGCTTATGTTAATTCCAAGTATATATTTACTGATGGTGGTTTAAATCGAGCTGATTGGAATATTGCTTTTGAGTTTATGAATTTTTTTGAAAATATTTTATGCTGCTACCTTAGCTTGCTCAGGTGTTCGTTATCTTACTACTTGTCTTGTGCTTAATCACTTGTATAATATGAGTCACATTCTTAAAAGTTAAAGAACGAAAACAAATTTTGTAGCTGCTTGTAAGTCTATGAAAGATAAATTCAAAAAATATTTTGAGGTCATGCCAACAATATTTATTGTAGCTTCTGTAATGGACCCGAGGATTAAGATAAATGGTGTTCAATTGCTCTTGCGAGGGATTGATGAGAATTTAGGGATTATATTACCTTCTTTTTCTACCGTGACTGCATTATTGACTTCTATATATACTTCATATGAGTCAAAATTTGCATGCACTACTACTCCTGTTCCATCTTCTTCGAGTATCGATGACCCATCTTCTACAAGTAACAATGACCCATCTTGGTTTCTGATTTCAGGGTTAGGTAGAAGTGAAACTTCTTCACAATCTGAACTTAGTCAATATTTAGAGATAAATTTACTATCCAAAGACGAGTTACAATCATTTGATATCTTAGCTTGGTGGAAAAAAATGAAAGGACATTTCTCATTCTTTCTATCATGGCACGTGATTTATTAACATCACCTGTGTCTTCAGTGGCTTCCGAATCTGCTTTTAGCGCAGGTAATGGAGTGTTGGATGAGATGAGGAGTAGACTAGCTCCCGACATTTTGGACTGTCTTATATGCTTAAAAGATTGGGAGGATGCACGTCTTGGAATTCAAAAATGCCATCCTAGAGATGAATTCAGAGATTATTTTTCGGACTCAGATATAGATACTGATTAGGGGTGCTGATGCTGGTAACTTATGAAGGCCTTAAATGGCAACTTAATGTTGCCGCAACCAGGTACTTTTCTATATATATTTGAATGTGTGCTATGATGATATAATCTGAGCCTAATTGGTGTTTAGTGTGGGCTGTGTGGCTATGATGATATAATCTGAGCCTAATTGGTGTTTGATGTGGCTATGATGATATAATCTGAGCCTAATTGGTGTTTAGTGTGGTATAATCTGAGCCTAATTGGTGTTTGGTGTAGCTATGATGATATAATCTGAGCCTAATTGGTATTTAGTGTGGCTATGATGACATAATCTGAGCCTAATTAGTGTTTGGTGCGGCTATGATGATATAATCTGAGCCTAATTGGTGTTTGGTATGGCTATGATGATATAATCTGAGCCTAATATATTCTCTGGCTATGATGTTTAAAAATCTGAGCCAAAAGATATATATTTGGGGCTGCCTTATGTGTTAAAAGGACTGTCAAGTGTGTAGCAGATTTTACTTCTAGTTTTTCCCTATTATTTGGAGTTTGGAAATAATATGTGAATGAGTGAGTGTGTGCACTGGCATATATGTGTGAAACTGTTGCTGCTGTGAGTGTGTGCTGCTACTGTGAGTGTATGCAGCAGCAGGTGTGTGCAAAGCAAAACTTGTCACAGTTTGGACACAAATTTAACAAGTGTGTGTGTGTGTGTTCCAATCGGGCCTTTTTCTAGTTGTGTTTTGGACAGTTTTGGTTTGTGTTTTGGAGGTTTGGTTTGTGTTTTAGGAGCAATTTTTAGTTGGTTTCAAAATGTTCAGTTTTTAGTTAGTTCAAAGACTGATGGTTTTTGGTTCAGAAAAGTGCATGTGTGTGTGTGTGTTCCAGCAAAGGAGGGTGTGTCCGTGTGTGTGTGTTCCAGTAGAGGGGTGTGTGTGTGTGTTCCAGCAGAGGTGTGTGTGTGTGTGTGTGTGTGTGTGTGTGTTTGTGTTCCAGCAGGTGTGTGTGTTTGTGTCCAGTGATATACAGGGAATTCTTATGCTATGAGTACTTTACCTATTCTATTACAAGACCAAAGTTGCATGTGTGTGTGAGAGAGAGAAATCTGCACTTTTACGGTGAAGTGCAGGTGCGTGTGTGAAGTGCAGATGCATGTGTGTGTGTGTGTGTGTGTGTCTGCTGCTTCTTCTGGTGTTGTTGCTTATTGTTGGGTATGTGTAGAATTTCAGTTTTATGCTTTAAAACTGCAGTTTTTACCAGGTGGGTGGGTGGGTGGGTGGGTGGGTATTCCAATCGGGCACTTTCCAATTTTGGTTGTGTTTTAGGCAGTTTTCAACTACTTTCGCACGTTTAGCTTGTGTTTTTTAGAGCAATTTTAAGCTGGTTTCAAAATGTGCAACTTTTAGTTGGTTGTTGGTTCAAAAATTGGAGGTTTTGCCAGGTTTTTTGTTCAAAAAAGTGCAGGTGTGTGTTTGTTCCAGCAGGGTAGGGTGTGTGTGTGTGTTAAAAATACAGCGGGTGTGTGTATGTGTGTTCCAATCGGGCCCTTTCCAGATTTATTTGGCTATGATGATAAAGTTTTATAAAATGCGTTGGACTTAGGGGAGGCAACATTTGAAGGTCAAATTGGCAACTAATGTTGCAGCCTGTCCTTCAGTGAACTTACAAATTGTCTGAGCCAATTCCAAATGTTTACAAGTGTTTGACATGTGTTTAAGTATCCAAGCACTCCGGCACGGTGCAACTGAGTCCCAATGGAAGAAGCAGCCAAGGATGGAAGACCAAGAATTTCTTTTTAATTAAAGGCAGTTAGGACTTAGGACCATTTCTATTTTGTAATATGTTATTTTTTTTAATTGTTAAATTTTATTTCATTTTGCATATGAATTTTTTTCATCGAATGGATTTCTATGAATTTCTTGAATGGTTATATATTTGTTAGTTCCTTGTCCAATCCAAGAAGAAAAGGAATGAGTTAATTCCTTGTCCAAATCTTCATCTATATTTCATATTTGTTACCTTTCCGTACTTCTGCCAAACACATGGAAAACATTTGAATTCAGCAAAAAATGAAAAATGGCAAAAAGAGAAATCATGTACTGCACTACTAAATTTTATCAAGAAGAATTCAAGAATGATAGGAGGAATTAAAATTAAATACAGTTTTATGCAAAGTAAAAAGTGCAATTTTATTATAACTTTCATTTTGGATTCAACTCTATACAAATACAACTCATCATACCAATGCAATAATATTCCATTATTCCGGATGAAAATTGGTTGTCGATGTGCCAGCACAGGCCCGGCCCGACCCGACCCGACACAATTAAGTTGGCACATCGACATGATTGCAAACGGCGTGGCCCGACACGATTTAAAAAAATGGCTCGGCACGACACGACACGATTTAAGAAAACGGGCCAGCACGACACGACACTATTGGCAAACGGCACGGCACGACACGACACGATTTAAGTAAACGGCACGGCACAACACGACACGATTGACAAACGGTATGGCACGGCACGACACGATTTTGAATAAATACTGTAAACAGGCCGGCACGGCACGGCATGAAGCACGGTTAGCACGGAATTAAATGGGTCGGGCCGGCACGACACGACACGTTTGACACTTCTACTTAGGATACATGATGAATTGAGAGACGATTTATCAAGCACAACTGACCACACCAAATTTTAAAAACCCATGTTCTTATATTTGAGTCCGTTTAAATGTTATATAAGTTATAAGTGTTCGATTCTGAAATTTCATAAACAATTTTTTTTATTAGATATTCATATGCATTCGTCCTTTAGTATACTGTTAAGCCAGGACTCAAAATTCTTGGAAAATACGTACTCTGTCCCCAAAATGGACCCTTTTCGCAAATATTTTCAGTGGCAATCATTCTACAACTACAAACATTTATACAAATTCACTCATATTTACATTAGGGCCCATACATACTACACCTCAAGTATGTATGAGACCATCAAAACATGTGAATATATATGTGTAAAATATTTGTTGAAGTGTGTGGTCAAACACTCCAGCTCCAATACCAATTGAAACAAGTGGACAAAAAAGTCACGTTTTCTCATTTTATCAAGAAAGAACACGACTCCAATGTTGACACGCTTTGACGTAATTCAAGGGTTTATATAGCTTAGATCTATGCTTTTGGACTGCAATTAGTAAACAATTTGTAGCAAAAGATTCTCTACTTTCCTCGTTAATTTTTTCGGAAGGAATGAGATCTTCTCGAGTCATGCAAATAGACAGGACCAGCCTAGTTCAGCCTTTTTGGGGTCTTTTTCGGTCTCAGTTTAGTGATCTGAATTGTTAATATTTAAGACCTCATCGAGAACTATAACCCCGATGAAATCCAAGTTAATCGGATGTCGTTTGGTATGATTATGAAACACATTTACATTGAGCTAAATGGATTTAGATTTAATGTTACAATATTTATAAGTTCCAATATAAATGTGTTTCAATGACCATATGAAATGATATCCAATGATTCCAATCAACTTTATGTTCGTCGATGTTATAGTTCTCGATGAGGTCTACAATTTGAACGATTTGGATCATCAAATGACACCGGAGAAGGCCCAAAAGTGCTTGTGAATTTGACTGGTCCAGTTCATATGAATGACTGGAGAGGATCTCATTCCTTTTTAGAATACGATAAGTAACTATATAATACGTGGAAGACCCCATAAAAATTTCTTTTTATAAATTGTTAATTTCAAAGATGAATTTCAAATAAGTCGTATCTGAGTATTGGGGGGACTCCTTCTCCCGAAATTAGAATCAATATATTTCTATGTTATCCTATACTCATAGGAGAAAAATATGACTCAAAAATTGGTTTTGTGAAAGACTAATTTCTCTTACTTGTCTAGTATCGTTAACCATTTTTTGTGTGTCTATATAACGTATAAATAAACAATAATGACACCTTCATAGAATTTAATTTTACAGCAAGTAAACCCAATCCTATTTCCCCTTCCTTTTTTCATGTTTCCCAGCTGTTTCGGATCCTATTTCCCCTTCCTTTTTTCATGTTCCCCCCTTCCTTTTTTCATGTTTCCCAGCTGTTTCGGATCCTATTTCCCCTTCCTTTTTTCATGTTTCCCAGCTGTTTCGGTAGGTCTTCGATGAGAATGAAATTTTCAGTATTCTTGTGGTTGATACTTCGTTCATATGTGGGGTTATCGCTATGTACTGTAGGAACGGCCGGGGTGCGTTAGTGATCTCTAAATGAGCCTCGTCCAGAGAATGAGTTAATGCAATTCGAATAATTCATTTTATAGAGCTCGACGCGTAGCATGATTTTGTGAAAAATCAAGTTGATTAGACTAGTAATTCATTACTCTCACTTAGGGTGAGTTCTCTTAAACTTAAAAAAAATTAAATTATTTTGTCCTTGTTAAATTTTTTTTTTTATTCATTAATGTTTTATGTCCACGGAAGGGGGGAAAAGAACAAGTGTTCTTCCCAAGAGCAAAAAAGACAAGGAAACTTCGTCGAAAGCTGCAAGAAAGGTCGAGGAAATGTCATGTAGGAGTACTATATGCATTGATGATAGAAAAAATGTATTACTCCCTCCGTTCCAAAATGAGTGACCTTTTTGAAAAATCGTGTCATTTTCAATTGTTTATATCTTTCAATATGAATATCAAAAAATATGCAATATGAATCTCATTTGATATATTATAATTAGTTCTATTAAATAAAGTTTTCAAAATCACATAAAATTTCATAAATCGAAAGATATAAGCATTTGAAAATGACACGGAGTTCCAAAAAAGTCATTCATTTGGGAACGGAGGGAGTATCATGTAGGTGAATTTAATTACAACTCCACGCATAACTCAAGTGACAACATGAATGAACTATAAATTTCGACAGTTTGAGATTATTTTGTGAATTCCTTAATTTCGATATGGATGACCTTTTTTTATTGGACCAGAGAAAAGAATAATCGAAGTGCACGTAAGCGAGCCCGCTGGACACCTCTTACAAACGCGTCTTCCTCCCCATACCAACCCTATTACATTTACACACAATTGATCGATTTCCATCTCAACTTTCTTACGCGGTGACAGAACTGAAATTGAATGGAAGGTGCCTAGAATTGTGAACGAAAATATAGCCCTCGCCCACAAGATTATAGATGAAGAAACCCCGGAGAGAGAGAGAGAGAGAGAGAGAGAGAGAGAGAGAGAGAGAGAGTCTCTGCTCATGTTCACAATACTCACCCCCTATAAATATACGTGTAAGTCTGATTCCGCATACTTGTCTACTAAAACACACACCCAAATAACTAGCTAGACTGAAGAGAGCAACCAAATGGAGCACGAACTCGGTGAAGCTGCAATTAAAGGGGACACCGATTCACTGGACGCCATAATCCAAAAAGATCCACTGATTCTACACAAATTTGCAGACGGATGTTTCAATGGCGCCACAAGTCCTCTCCACGTGGCTACATCAAACAACCGAACACACTTTGTCGAAGAACTACTGCACCGCCAACCGGAGCTCACAGAAGTCTTAGATTCGCAACTACGGTCAGCCCTCCACCTGGCATCAGCCAAGGGGCACGACGAGATTGTGAAAGTATTAGTGAAGGCCAACTCCGAGATGTGCTTGGTTTGCGATCGGGGCGGTAAAACCCCACTCCATATTGCTGCCGTGAAAGGCAAGATCAGTGCCTTGAAAGAGTTGGTTAGAAACTGCCCGGAAGCGGCTCGAGTCAAGGTGGACCGGAATGACACAATCTTGCACTTATGTGTCAAGCACAACCAGTTGGAGAGCTTGGAGAAACTTTTGGACATAATACAAGGCCAGGACTTTGTCAACGCCAAGGACAATGATGGAAACACCATTTTGCATCTAGCTATTTTGTATAAACGATTCAAGGTATGTCCTTAAGATTTTAATTACCTATTTTGATCACCCACCTAAAATGGGTGAACATTACTCGTTATATCTAGACTTCACACCGGATCTCACCTAAATTCTCTCACAGTTTTGGTGGGTGAACAAAATTGCACTATTTTTTTTCAATGTTTCTCGGTTTTTTCTTTTTAGGAAATCATCACTGAAAGACATGGTTCTTTGATTTCTCATATCTAACCATGAGATGCAATGTAAATATTTCAGATTGCGAGTCATGTCCTAGAGAAGAAAACAATAGATGTGAATGCGACAAATGCAAGTGGACATACAGCAATGGACCTTTTGTTTCTTGAACCAAATAAAAAAGAAGTGGAACCTTTCGAAGACGTACTTCGACAAGCCAATGCTGAACGTGCGAAGGATCTCGTAGGTGGCGATTGGCTCACGAAGAAAAGGGATTCTTTAATGGTTGTGGCGTCACTTATTGCGACAATGGCATTCCAAGCTGCAGTGAATCCTCCTGGTGGTGTTTGGCAACAGGACTCTGATACATATCGAGCCGGGGAAGCTGTAATGGCTTACAATTACCAAGATTCTTATCCGTACTTCCTTCGCTTCAACACGATCGGATTCGTTGCGTCTTTGAGCACGATTCTGTTGCTCATCAGCGGATTAAAATTCAAGAACAAGGCTACAATGTGGATCCTCATGGTGACCATGTGGTTGGCAATTACCTCAATTGCAATTACATATGCGTTTGCCAACGTTGTGGTTACTCCTATAAAGGACCGGCGATCACTCAGTTATACCATTAAAATTGGAGTTATAGTGTGGTCGGGGGTGATGTCACTTCTGCTGCTGATACACACAGTTAACTTGGTGAGAATTTTTGTGAAAGAGAAAAGGAGTAGAATGAAGGCCATCAAAAGGATTATGGGATTCAAGCCACAGAGTCTGCTTTCCCTCACTCGGCTGTCACGTGTCAGGCAGCGTGAGGATCATGTATAGAGGAAAGAGAGAGCTCTCTTACTTTGCTGCTTTGCATCGGAAGATATTATTGGATATAATATTTTATTTTGAATGTGAATGTATATTGATTTGATTTGGAGTTATATTTTTGAATGGGATCTGTTCATCATAGACGGACACGTTTTTTATGAACAAATGTGTCTCTTCTTTTGGTGACCTATTGTAGAGTCACCAGTTAGTCTATAAATGTCATTATTTTCAATCACTTTGAGCTGTGGATTTTTTTTATCCATTCATGTTCATTCATATAAGAGAGAACAAACACAAGGTTGGTCCAACAGACCCACTGATAATTGAAGTACTGTTTCTGTTGGAAGTTCAATCAAGTAACGTTGGGAGATAAACGTCTGTGTAAACCGTAAGCACCGTAGCGGAAATGAATTTGTTTTAAGTACATAGTGTCACATTCGGCTTGATCATCAATTTGTTTTCGACTTTCAGATTTTGAGTTCTAATTATATATTGCACTCACGTTATTGATTTTCATCACAAAAAGTAAATAATTTTGCCAACAATCATAAGACAGATTAAAAAATACTACTAGTAATCCCCGAAGAGAGAGAGAGAGCTAGAGAGAGTCCAACAACCCTTCAACATTCCCTCAATGATTCAGTTCACCATAAAGAAATACAGTGTACCTTCCAAGCAAGACCCAGCAGAAAGAGTCCTCATCGTCTTCATTGTCAAATGGAATTAAATTCTTGTGTTTGATTTCCCGCATCGTTCACGGCATAATTGGAATGTGATGCAATGAAGTCCTAGGTTGTTTGCATATATATAACCACGGATCCAATGAGAGATCCCTTACTAGTCTACCGTGCGGACCTTCCATTTCCCAAGCAAATTTCGATAACCCGAGCCGCTCAAAGTGTGCAGAACGTGATTTTAATGGTACTCGCGAGAAACCTGCAAAAAAAAAGACCGGGAAAGACTTGATTTGAGCAGGTTTTTACTGAACCGTTCAATGAAAACTACTCCGATCAAGCCCTTTCCGGTTATTTTTTTTGCTGATTTCTCTTAGGTACCCTTAAAATCACGTTCTGATCACTTTGAGCGACTTAGATCATCGAAATTTGATCAAAAAAACGAGGTCCGCACTGTAAAATCGTGCAGGATCTCTCACTGGAGAAGGACTATATATATATGGGGTGCCATCGTTGCCGTCGAACCAAGAGGCATCATCTTTGGTGAATAAGTTGCACGTTCTAGGACTTTTCAAAAAGTCACCTATTGGGCCAAGTCGGTCAAAAACATTAAACATGGAAGTGCTGGACAATGCTCGCACTTCAGGACGGCGTTTATAGAATAGCGTGAAGAGCCGTGACCAAATTTTTAAAAATGACTTACGGAGTTACGGGGATTTAGGGAGTAAAACGTTTTACACTGGATAGGGTAAAATATTTTACGCCAAAAATGTTTTACTTGATGTGTGTCCAGCCAAACACCGTAAAGTGAGTAAAATATTTATGAGAAAAATATTTTACTTCGAAACAAAAGGAGCCGTAATGTATTGGATTATTTGAAATTTAGTTTACCTAGCTGATTGGGTCACTAGCTATATTTGATTTGGCATGAAAAGATTTGGAATATTAAAAGTTTTCACAAACTTGGGTGTTTGATAGTTATCAAATAACTACGCCCCATAGGACACTTTTCAAATAAAGTGAAATCAATCTTATATGCTATGGAGACTATAATTATCCTTTGAATTTGAAAGGATACTTAAAGTTTAATTGAAGTGGAATATAAAATTTAAGTGGATCATAAAATTTTAAATCAGGTAGAAAATTTATCCATACTGCTTAAGGAAGGTTCTAATGACAAAGCAAAGTCCAGAATATGATAAAGAAGGATTTACGTAGATTAACACGTCAACCAATTTTAAGACGAATCAAAGTCGAGAGAAACTGGAATTTGAGAATAAAATTCAAATTGTTGAATTTTTTTTTTTTTGGGTTGGAGCAGCTTGAGTTTGCATCCAATTCTTGTATAGTGGATATTGTCAATCAATTGAAGTGTGCAGAAAAACTACCTTGGCGAGTGTACTTCTTTCTAAATTTCTTTTGAAAGAGAGGCGAGAGGTTGAAGTATTGCAAATATCAATTTTTTTTGGAATGGAAGATGACAATTATCTAATGAGAACTCGAGAGCAAGTTCTTTTGAAGAACAAGAGGTTGAAGTAATCGAACTACAATTCCACTGTTATTTAAAAATTTGTCATTTGTTTTAAGAAATTAATTTGAAAAGTATTTTAAATACCGTGTCCTAAAATCGGGGTTTTACACATGGATTCGTGGTGGCCTGCTCCAGTCCCCTTTCGAAACTTTCGTTATTGGGTTAGCCATGCACTTCCCAATGTAAGCCAGCTCCGATGCAAACAACCAATTAGTCAAATGTGAATACATCTTGCATAATTTACTAAAGATCGAGTTCATTAACAATCTGGGAGTTAGAATATTAATGCTGTTTGGAGGGTTCTTTTCTATCATTGATTGTCCCTGTTAGTTCTTCAGATTTCAAGTTTTGTCTGAATTGAGTTATCTAGCTAGATCCTCATAGGATTATATTTTATTACCAAATGGGGATGCTATGTAGCCGTGTTATGATTAGATTCACAACTTACTGTTTCAATGTAAAAGTGCTTACAATATTAGTACTAACCCAGAAATTAAGGGTCAGATGCTGGACTTAGTCCTTGTCTGACTTGAAAGATTCTAATTTGAACTCATAAATAAAGAGTTGATAAGGACCGCAGGCTGTATTAAACTTCTTGGTGACCAGCTCTACGACGCGGTTGACGCGGCTATGGTGAAATTATTCTCTTAACAGGAGGGATGAAAGGTGACATTAGTAATATGTTATCTCAGAAAACATAAAGTACTATATATTTTTAGGTTACAAAAAAACTAAAGACATTTTGGATAGCTCTATTAATTAGTTTATTTGGGTTTTGTATGTGCCCCGAGAGCATATGTTTAGTTCTCATTAAATGTGTCAAACTACACCCACTAGTATAGGAAGTTGTAGAAGTAATAAATAGTTTTGCGAATATTGGTGAACCAAGAGGAAAGCTTTTGGTTGGGTACTTCTTAATCTTAAACATTTGTCTGCACGCAAATATTAAAGTTAAGGGCATTTTTGTCTAAAAATAATAAAGTGTAATCTTTATAGAAACCCAATTTATTACTTCTACAAATTCCTATACGCTAGTGGGTTTAGTTTGACATTTAATAAGAAGGGGAAAAAACTGTAATAGTCCTTGTAGTTATGTGTTTGTGTCAATTTGGTCCATATAGTTATAATTGGCTCGATTTACACTCTGTACTTTCCATTTTGTTTCAATTCGGTCCAATTGCTAACTTCCGTTAGTCCGCCGTTAGTCCTTTAAATAGCAAAATCATATGACCCCCTTTTTTGGGGTTAAAACAGATCCGTTCGGCTAAATAAGCCAACTTCCTTATTTTTTGTCCTTATTAAATTTTTTTTTCGTATTTGTTAGTTTTTCGTCAATTTTTTGGGGGTTATTACATCGTCATGACGAGAAGAATCTAAAAAGTAAAAAATTATTATTGAAATTCAATTTTTTTTTAATAAAGATGAAAAAACTGGCTTAGGTTTATTTTTCAACATTCTTAGTCAGGAATCAGTGCATAAGCCAAGTGTAGGAAAATGAATGGAATGACATGACACTATTTTTTGTAACTACTTGGACTGTTAAGTTTGGTTTATTGTAACCTAGTTGAGTGATTTGTTATGTCTATGTATTAGGTTATGACATGGTAAATTTGGAACTGAATTTATATAATATTCTGACTTTTGGACATGATTATTTATCATGTTATGACTTTTGGATTTATATCATGTTGTGACTTTTGGACATGGTTCTATATGCAATTTCAGTATTATGTAGAAAAATAAGACATCTCAGTATTTGTCCACAAGTTGAACATGTAGACAATATTAGGGGTTATGATGCCTCATGGCTGATCATGAAAATGCTGAATTCGATGGCAACATTTTGTAGAAAATTATAACCAAATTCTTCCCAAGTGCCTCTTTATCAATGGAGAATGGAAGAATGAACTGTGTTTTGGTTTAGAGGTATATTAGGGCAAGAGGGGAATAAGTAACCCTATTCAGCTAAATAAGCCAATTGGCTTATTTTTTTGTCCTTATTCAATTTTTTTTGTATTTGTTAGTTTTTCGTCATTTTTTTGGGAATTATTGCATCATCATAACAAAAGGAATCTAAAAAGTAAAAAATTACGATCAAAACCTAATTTTTTTGAATAAAGACAAAAATTAGCCAATAAGCCAATTTTTTTCGTCTTTATTCAAAAAAAAATTGAATTTCGATCATAATTTTACTTTTTAGATTCCTCTCGTCATGACGATGCAATAACCCCAAAAAAATTGACGAAAAATTTACAAATACGAAAAAAATTTGAATAAGGATAAAAAAAATAAGCCAGTAGGCTTCTTTAGCCGAACGAGTCTATTTTAATCCCAAAAAAGGGGGCCATATGATTTTGTTGTTTAAAGGACTAACGACGGACTAACGGAAGTTAGTAATTGGACCAAATTGGAACAAAATGAAAAGTATAGAGTGTAAATCGAGCCAGTTGTAACTACAGGGACCAAATTGACACAAATACTTAACTACAGGGATTATTTCAATTTTTTCCCCTAATAAGAACTAACATATGCTCTTGGGGCACATGTTAACAAAATCCATTTTAATTTCTAATGAACTCAATGAGGGTAGGGAAAAAATTTCAAAACTGATTTGAGGTAAAGGATTTAAGGATGAGGAGCATTTCCCTATATTAAACTAAGAACACGTAAAACAAGAAAAAAAAAAAAAGAATAGAGAATTAATGTCTATTTCCACGAAAGGAAGGGGAAAAAATAGATAATTAAAGGGTAAATTTTCGTAGTCGTCCTTCTATTTTTACGGTTGTCTCAATTTCGTTTCTCTAGTTTCAATTGTCTCAATTCTGTCCCTATAGTTTGTTTTACGTTCCAAATTAGTAAAATCGTTAACACCGTTAATGAAACTAACGGAAAAAATATGATTAAAAAATTAAGTGCTCAAATTTTCAATCCGGTTGAACCGGTGCGAAGATTTTATTTTTTTTTCATTTTATCTTAAATCATAATAGATTTTTGGCTCTAAGGCCTTTTAATGAAAACCTTAAGAGAGCCCTGAAACTAAATAAGGAGTCTTTGGGTGCTCGTTGAAAGACCTTAAAGCCACAAATTAATTACAACCATCTAGGATAAAATGATAAAAAAAAATAAGATTTTCGCACCAGTTCAACCGGATTGAAAATTGGAACACTTAATTTTTTAATCATATTTTTTCCGTTAGTGTTAACGATTTTACCAATTTGGAACGTAAAACAAACTACAGGGACGAAATTGAGACAATTAAAACTAGAAGGACGAAATTGAGACAAAAAATGCAAGGAACTTTGTCGAAAGATGCATGAAAGGTCGAGGAAATGTCTAATTAACTGCTACGATGCATTGATGATATATACAAAAATAATAATAAAAGTATTATCATGTAGATGAATTTAATTATTATAAACCATCCCAAGGGCAGCTCAAGTAACAACATGAATGAGTTGTAAATTTTGACATTTTGAAATCTATTGTGAATTCTTTAATATTAGCGTGAATAATTTGTCTTTGACCGAAACAAGAAAAAGAATAATCGAGGTGCTCGTAAGTAAGCCCCATATCTCTTAGCGTGGAACTAAAAAAAGAAGATGCTTGAATACTAGGGGGATTTCAGTTTTAAAACCCCATACCAACCTATTACATACAATTGATATCCAAGATGCTGAAACAACCCCGGAGAGAGAGAGAGAGAGAGAGAGAGAGAGAGAGAGAGAGAGAGAGAGAGAGAGAGAGAGAGAGAGAGAGAGAGAGAGAGAGAGAGAGAGAGAGAGAGATCCTTCCTAGAACCATCCAGCTGGGCTCTTCACAAGTTCACATACGCCCATCCCATATCATCCCAACCTTACATACACCACCAACATGCAAAATGCTCCTATAAATAGGTGTGTCTGGTTCCGCATACTTGTCCACTGGAAGTACACACCCAAATAACTAGCTCGACTGAAAAGAGCAACCAAATCCAAATGGAGCACAACCTTTTTGAAGCTGCAATTACAGGGAACATTGCTTCGCTGCGCGCCATAATCCGAGAAGATCCACTGATTCTACACAAAGTTGTGGCCGGATGTTTCAATGGCGCCGCAAGCCCCTCCACGTGGCTACATTAAGCGAGCAAACAGACTTTGTGGAAGCACTACTGATTCTCAAACCGGAGCTCACGTTGACAATCACAGAAGCCTTAGATTCGCAACTACGGTCTGCCCTTCACTTGGCATCGGCCAAGGGGCACCACCAGATTGTGAAGGTATTATTGAATGCCAACCCCAGGATGTGTCTGGTTCGCGATCGAGACGGTAAGAACCCCGTCCATGTGGCCGCCATGGAAGGCAAGACCAGTGCCTTGGAAGAGTTGGTTCAAGCCAGCCCACAAGCAGCTTGAGTCAGGGAGGATCAAAACGAGACGATCTTGCATCCCTTTTTGCCAATGCAATTACAAGCTATATATGAAATACAAAGTTCAGTTGTTAGCTGACTAAGCACCGTAACTAACTAATCATCTCAGCACCCACTAACTAAAATGGGTGAACATACTTGCTATATCTTGAGTTCATATTAAATTATCACTTCAGTAGTCAAAACCATATATTTTGTAGAGCTTGGCTGTTTAGCCCTTGTCCAAAAGAAATACTCCCTCCGTCCCAATTTACTTGTCATTTTTTGGAGTTCGTGCCATTTTTCAATTAATTATATCTTGTAATTTATAATGTTTTAGGTAATTTCGAAAACTTGAATTATAAAACAAATCGAGATCTATCAAATAAGATTCATATTGGATATAAAATTCATTACCATTTTAAAAATATAACTAGTTTTTTAATCCAATTAGGATAGAACTGGGACAAGTAAATTGGGACGGATGGGGTGTGTGTGTGTGTGTGTATATATAAAATAAAAACTGTTCAACCCCATATCAGTAAATGCTTGATAACAAAAAAAAAATAAAAAATGTTTTGGTTCAAATTTTTTTTGGGATCTAGTACCTCTTTATATGGGATTGATCTGGTTTTTTTTTTTGCAATATTGCCTAAATAAGTAAGTCCTAAAAATGCAAACGAATTTGATGACCGAAGTGGTGCCTCCCTATCTATATGCAAGAAATAAGTGTCTATGTCATATGTTCACCCACGTATTGGTGGGTGAACAAAATTGCACTCTTTTATTTTATGTCTTTAGGTTTTTTCTTGGTAGGAAATCATCACTGAGGGGGCGTTTCCGCCAACTTTTTATTTTGTCCACATTCAAAACTTTTTCACATTTGTTAATTTTGTGTCAAATTTTTATGTGTTATTGCTTCGTCTTGACGAGAGGAATTTAAACATTCAAAAATTATATTCTTTTTTATTTTTATTTTTCTTGGATATTTCAAAAAATACTTGTGTAAAATTATTATTGTTATTATTATTTTTTTGTACTTTTCTAGTTCTTCTTGTCGAGAAGAACTAATAATACATAAATGTTTGGTGCAAAATTAACAAATGTCAAAAGAAATTTGAATAGGGACAAAATCAGCTGAAATGCCCGCTGAAAAACAAGTTCTTTGATTTCTCATATCTAACCACGAGATGCAATGTAAATATTTTAGATCACAAGTCTTGTCCTAGATTTAAAGAAAATAATAGATGTGATCGAATGCGACAAATGCAAGTGGACACACAGCAATGGACCTTTTGTTCCTTGGATCAAATGATCAGAAAGATCAGAAAGCAGTGGATCACATCGAAGACTTACTTCGACAATCCAATGCCGAACAGGCGAAGGATCTCGTCGGTGGCGATTGGCTCACAAAGAAAAGGGATTCCTTAATGATCGTGGCATCACTTATTGCAACAATGGCATTCGAAGCTGGGGTGAACCTTCTTGGTGGTGTCTGGCAAGACGATGATGGGCACGTAGCCGGGGAATCCGTAATGGCTTATCATCATAAAAGTTCCTATCCGTACTTCCTCTGGTTTAACACGATCAGATTCGTCGCATCCTTGAGCACGATTTTGTTGCTCATCAGTGGATTAGGTTTCAAGAACAAGGCTGCAATGTGGTTCCTTATGGTGACCATGTGGTTGGCAATTACAGCAATTGCAACCACATATGCGTTTGCAACCTTTGTGGTTACTCCTAAAACGGACCAGCGATCACTCGGTTATACCATTAAAATTGGAGTTATAGTGTGGTCGGGGTTGATGTCACTTCTCCTACTGATCCACACAGTTAACTTGGTGAGAATTTTTGTGAAAGAGAAAAGGAGTAAAATGAAGGCCATCGAAAGGATTACGCGATCTCCTACGTGCGAGAGATGGAAGAGCGACTCCTCCCCTTTCCGTCACTGAGATGGCATGTGCTAGAGAGCGTGAGGCTAATGTATAGATGAAAGAGATAGCTCTCTTACTTTGGTGCTTTTGTTGTTTATCCATTGCTTTGTTTGCTGTTGTCCTGGATTTTTGTCATTGTATTCTGGATAGAATCCTTTGTCAGTGCCGTTGGACTTTATTTGATTAGCTAGGCTTTCCAATGTTAGATTTCCCACACTTCTACCGTGCTAGAATCTCCTTAATTAATTTCCAAACAATTTAATTGTGATTCAATTCTATTATTGTCCCAATTGCTACTCTTTATGGAAAATTGTGGGTGCTTATGTAAATACTAAATAGGATCAAGATCAAATAGTTGGATGGGGTAGCCATCAGCCATGGTCCAATGCATCCTACAATAAGATTTTAGTCTGTAACACAAGATAGGCTTGTGGTACGGTGGCTTGTAACCCCTTTAGGTTTTTTATGTCATGAGTTTGAATCTGACCTCTATCAATTAATACCATTATTTTTAGAAGTTCAAAATACTTTCACTTTAAAAAGTAGGTATTAAAAGTCAAACACGCAACTTTGTAGCTGAAAGCTTGGAAGGTTCTATTTTTACAGATGAGCTAAACTATTCTATATAAAGTATCATTGACATAAATAATATTAACTATTGTCTTTCGATATTTGGATGCCTATTATTGGGTCAAAAGCTAGAGGCCTAAGGAGGTTTGCCTGGTGAGCTTATGCCCAGGGCTGAGTTTGGTTTGGGTTGATGTAGAATCACCCCAAACAGAAATAAGATTAATATGTGGGAGCTTGAGAGCTTTTCTCTCTTAAGATTTAATTTCTAACACTCCTCCAATGTTCTCTGCTGACTTTTTCGGCAAGCTTCAAAAACACTCCTATTTTATGCATAGGGACATGGGTTTGAGAGCTTTTCTCCCACTTTGAAGGAGAACATGCTTTCCCTCGTATATCCTTCATAGATTTTTGGGCTCACTACTTCCATAAAATTAAGTTTCGTTCGTGATATTGTTATGGGTGGTTTCTAATCAAGGAGACTAGTGGTTCTTTGACAAGTTTCCAGCAAAGTTCTAGCAATCTGGCGGCTTCAGTGACGAAGTTCCGGAAAAATTCCTTTTATTGCTAGATTTGTTCTTAAAATGTTCTGATTTTTCTCTTTATTAGGCCTAGGGCCATGTAAGTTGCATCTGTACTTACATCATTATATTATTTGTGTTTTGTTTGTCCTTAAAAATAAAATAAGATCAATAGGAGATACATTATCATATCAGTCAAGATAGTAATGCTTTGGAATCGTAGAACTTGTAGTGTAAGGGTACGTGCACTAAGAGATGTGTCCCAAGCATTTTCAATGGTCTACATATGCTAAACGTATCGTCCACCTGTAGGAAACCTTTTGAAATTTGGATCATTGGTTATAGAATTGACTGCTTAAATTACACATTACACCCTTGTATTCGGGATTTTCTTAACTTCTAAGGAAGAACAAAAAGAACTTAAAAATCGGATAAATCAAATAGTAATACTCTAATCTAGCACCCACATAAGTTTCATCCATGACATATAACTTCACCATATAATTACAAGTGGAAATGTAAAAGGAAATCGAATAAGAGTGGTCTACATGAGTGGTCAAATTTCGGTTGTTGCGTGTAGGATAACCATGTGAAGTTTTCTTGCATCTAACTGATAGCCGTACAATGCAATTGGGTTAACAGGCCCAACCTAGACAGCCCAATCCTAACAACAATCCAATTTTGTGTCCAACATGTCTAGGCCCAACCAACAACAAAAATTAGTATTTTGGGAAAATGACCGCCAATGACGTATTTTAATAATTAATATCTGCCAAGTACATGTTAAGAACATTTGTTAATAATGAAAATGTCTTTGGCGGGTATTAATTATCAAAATATGTCATGCACCGTCATTTTTCCCTAGTATTTTGGGAATTTCGGGTGCAAAGCCCAAATAAAAATCAAATTAACACAGACCAGACCACAGAATACGGCGGGCCCATCCTGACTCCTAGCCCCAGCCTCGACCTCATCAAGGTGTTTGGTGACGGCGAGTGCGAGCATCCTCCCTTAAATAAATTTGACTGTTGCAATTCGCATAATGAGACAATGCTCATTCATCCTTTTAAATAGACTTTTGTTCATATTTAATTAAGTTCGCTAAAACATTAGAAATTAGATACTACCCTTGTATGTATAATGAGAAAAAATGTGAAGTTCTGAAACTAATGATAAGTCTCACTTACTTTTAAACTCCCAAGTCATTAGGCTCAATAATTGCGATATAAAGACAAATTTCAAATACTTTGAATAATCCAAAACAAATTGTCATAGATGGTTGTACGAACTACGCATTCCCGACCATGTCAATATCTCAATCCCAATGAAAAGAAATTGGAACATTTTCTCGAACGTGTAGTAGCATAGAAAATAGTAGTTAGGAAGAAATTCAGTGAAGAGCTTACAAGCGATTCATTTTATTGCTGATTCTTTTTTATCGACGGAAGTCAATATCTATTCTGATATATAAAGAGAGAGCAACTTTTGATATCACCCATCAAATGAAGTTGTATGGACTTCCTCTAATACCAAACTCCCCTATTAAATATTAATTTTTACAAAGCATTCAACTCCAGCGGGTAAACACGGTAGGGGCGAAAGAGTCAAATCGCATCACCAACTGTCATTCTCACGTCTGAATACACCCCTTTGCCCTTCAACTGCTCCGTCCCTTCATCTTTATCAATTGTTAGTTTTACAGAAAAAGACATGGGAAAGAGAGAGCTCAGAGAGAGGGACTCCGTCCCTTCATCTTTACCAATAGTTCGTTTCACAGAAAAAGATGATCGGTCATAACATGAGAAAGAGAGACCTCAGAGAGGGACAGTCTGCCAAACGTGTAATTAATAGGTTTGTATGATTGTATCTTCATCTATGCTAATTTACCTTTGCTTTGTAGAATCTGTGTAATCTTCACGAGTGCTGCTATAGAGACCGACGGATTCGGCACCGAAATCATACCAACGGCCGCTCCAGGCCATCTTCGGCCACCGGACGGCCGATCCGAGCCATCTAAAAATAAAAATAAAAATAATCGAGTGGCCCTCCGCGGGAATCAATGGCATCCGACGTGCGTAGGTGCTCAATCCAAACACCCCAGTTTTTCATATATACATGTATATACATATATACACCAAAAATAAGGTGTTTGGGTCAAGTATCCTACACATATCGAATGTCGTTGATTCTCGCATGGGCCCTCTCGATTTTTTTTATAGAATTTTTGAACGGCTTGGATCAGCCGTCTGGTGGCTAGAGACGGTCGGTCGCAACCGTTGGTACGATTTCAGTGTCGGACCCGTCGGTCCCTATAGGTTTTCGGAGAATCTTCACATATAGGTCTCATACTCACCCCTTTGGTTTTACACCAGGTTTTAACGGAAAAGCTATCTTTCTTTTTTTTTTTTTAAAGTAGCATTTAATTTTCATACTTTGGTTAGGTGAGAACTGTGGATGTTGTACGTTTTGTTGCTGTTTGATGAATTGGCTTAATCCTAACTATAGGCTGGGCACAGAAAATGTGTGTGGAAGTCAAATTTTTATAAAATAGTGAGAGAAAAAGGATATATGCATGAATATGTCGAGTGTACACTCGTTAGATCCACGAGATGACAGAAAAAAGAGTTCAATTTGATTTTTTTCATTCTCCGTGCATCGAACAAGTTCAATGCTAGACATATTCAATCCATGACATTGCTTTGTAGAATAGATGAAGGTACAAACCTATCCTGTGGGCATTGGTTACTTGAGTGAGCCTTGCTATGGGTATGCTATTTGATGTACACCAAGCGTATCGATATCCAACAGAGCTTATTTTTACAAAGTTATTTAAAAAATATTGTGAAAATTTTAAGCAGCTCCAATCATTTGTACGAAAATTTTTTACTTTTTCAATTCATCGCATTGAGACGAATCAATAATCTATAAAACTTTGATACAAAATTAACAAATGTATAAAAAATTTAAATAATCACAAATTAACTCATTTTAAGTTAAATTTAAACTAAGTTTAAAAGAACACAGCCTTAGATCCATTGACGAAATTCACAAATTTGGTCTTTTTCTTCACGGAATTGACAGTACTATCCAGTATTCTTGTGGTGGATACTTTCACACATATGTGCTCGATCAACATGGAGATGAGAATCTGCAATTATTGTTTGCCAATGCCAGCTGTTTCATAGTACTATAGTAGATCCTTCTCTGGTTAACCGAGTCACGTGACTCATACACACACAGAGACAACTGTAATCATTATTGTTTTGTTTATGGAAAATGATTTTGGTACTTCAAATTTTTTTTTTATGGCATTCTAAAATTTTTTTTTTAGTGTGTTTGTTATGTATAATTTTTACATTAAAAAATAAGTTTTGAAGTGCTATCATTAAAAATTGAAGTGCCAAAGGCTTTGTTCGGTTAATCTTTATTTTTAGTTTTAGTTTAATTTTCATTCATTACTCTATTTCTTGCTCCAATCATTAATATCCTATATATCCAATTATTATTTTTTCATCTCTCTTTATTTTTTTCTAATCATTACTCATATCTTCAATTATTACCATATTTTTCTCTCAATCCACTATCAAAACTAAACTAAACTAAACTGCCGACCAAATAAAGCGATAATCATTTGCCTTGTTTTTTTTTTGGTCTGACGATCGTACTATTACTATGATAACCCATACAAAGACGTAAGCAGTGGGCTTATGTCAACCCCCATGCATCACAAATTCCAGCCTTATATTTATGGTTGGTAGTTGGAAACAGTTGATGAGGACAGAAAATATGAAGCGGTTTACCTCACAATCTGTTTAGTAGAACAGAATACCCAAAATCAGATTAACTCGTGTTTGGATTGAGTCTCGAATTAGGTCGCTTTCTTTAAGACGTTTCGCGGCTCCGCACTTTCTGCGTAAGCAGTGATAGCCACACCACTTCCAGGATAAAATAATCCATTATTCAGCGTCTTTGTCTCAATCTTCCTTGATTCACCCATTTTCAATCTAATAGCTGAGATTTACGAGTCATTCATACCCTATAATACCACACTGGGTATTGTAGAACAATACAGAGTAGTATAAAAGAGTGGTTGGGCTCATCACATTGCGTTAATTTCTATATGTCGTATAATAACCTAAGATCGATCAATTGCTTCATGAATTAACAGGTTTTTGTGTTCTACCTTAATTAATACATTTTTGCTTTCCATGTCATAATAGTAGTTTAGATGTCTAAAATTATGTCTAGAAGACCAAAAAAAATAAATAAATCATGCTCTACAGTTTTAGAGGGCAATAACATTTCAGTTTGATGATTGGCTTCATGAATTCTTATAAAAATTCATTACCTTTTCCGTTCAATATATTAAGTAAAGGAGTTAGACAGCTTCCCGACGATTTGAGTAACAAGTTCATAGGATTGTTTTTCTTGTATCCTAGCCGTTAAAGGAACTTTGGACAGCCCCCCCACACTAACATTGATCTGCATATATACTTGTTTATTATATATATTTGCATTTTGTGGATATTGAACTTGCAAGCAGAAGATTCTGCGTAGAAGTTGGAAAGTAGGTGACAAGGCAATAAAGGGAATTGCTCCAATTGAGACCTCCTGACCACCGATAAGGAGCAGATTCAAGTCATCCCCAACTATTGCTACGATTTCAGAAATATTCAAAATTATTCTCTTCAAAAGGACATGACAAACGTGCATTGCATGTTGCAATTCACCTAGTGCGTCTCTCTCTCTCTCTCTCTCTCTCTCTCTCTCTCTCTCTCTCTCTCTCTCTCTCTCTCTATATATATATATATATATACACACACACACACACACACATATACACATACATAAATCTTCAGGTAAGAATTTTAAAAGAATGACCTTATATGCGGACCTCCCATTTCTCGCCTTTCTCGATCGGATTTCGATGATCCAAGCCACTCAATGTATTCAGAACGTGATTTTAAAGGTACCCGCAAGAAATCGGCAAAAAAAATGACCAGGAAGGGCTTGATTTGAGCAGTCTTTATTTGAACCATTCGATAAAAAACAAACAAAAACTGCTCGAATGAAGCCTTTCCCGGTCTTTTTTTTTGCTGATTTCTTGTAAATACCCATTAAAATCACGTTCTAAACATATTGAGCGACTCGGATCATCGAAATTCGATCGGAAAAGGGAGGTCCACATTTTATTAAAATAAGGTAGTCTTAATAAGAATGGGAATATATATATATATATATATATATAGGAACCAAAAATGGCAAGCGAAAGGCTCGTTCTTATTATTAACCGTAGGATAAGGGAGGATATACAAATTTCCATTCTACCCTTGTTCTTTGCTAATATTCCCTCCGTTCCTAATTGAGAGTCCGTTATTTCATATTGGAATATTTCAAAATGATTGTCCCTTTCTAAAAATAGAAGTAGAAATTTGATAAAATTCCAAATTAAAGTGTCCCTCCTATGTGAATAAAAATAGTGTAATATATGTAGAATATAGGGATAATGATGGTAAGTAAGTGTAATGATTACATATTCCTTAAAAAAATTAAAATTACTAAGAAGCACTCTCATTTAGAAACGGAGGGAGTCGCATTTCTGTATCTCAATCCCAATGAAAAGAAATTGGAACATTTTGTCGAATGTGTGGTAAGAGCATAGAAAATAGTTATAAGAAAAAATTTAGTGAAGAGCTTACAAATGAATCTCAGCGCATTAACAAACAAGAATATTAGCAATCAACAAGATAAGTTTTATTGCTTTATTTTTTACCAGCAGAAGTTAATATCTATTATAATATATAAAGAGAGAGCAATTTTTGGAGTCACCCATCAAATGAAGTTGTATGGACTTCCTCTAATACTGAAACTCCCCTATTAAAAATTAATTTTTACAAAGCATTCAACTCCAGTAGTTAAACACCATGGGGCGAAAGAGTAAAATCGCATCACCAACTGCCATTCCCACGTTTGAATACACCAGAATTGCTCCGCCCCTTCATCTTTACCAATGGTTAGTTTCACAGAAAAAGATGACCGGTCACGTCATAAGAAAGAGAGAGCTTAGAGAGAGGGACCATTTTTGTGAAGAAGTCTACCAAATATGTAATTAATAGGTTTTTACCTTCATCTATGCGAATTTACCTTTGCTTTGTAGAATCCATGTAATCTTCACATAGGTCTCGCATTCACCCTTTTGGTTTTACACCAGGTTTTAACGGAAAAGCTATCCTTTTTATTTTTTAAGTAGCATTTAATTTCCATACTTTGGTTAGGTGAGGACTGAGGATGTTGTTTTGTTGCCGTTTGATAAATTGCACTACTACAATAAACTATAAAGATCACAGCAATTAGCAGTGATTGTAAGTTTTTCATCACACTCTTGCTACCGTGATGGATCTAAGTGTGATTGTAAGTCACTCTCTTTTATCATGGTTATAAACCGTGATTGAAAAAGAAAAATAATCACGGCCAAAAAGCGTGATTGTTTCTCTTGGGCGTGATCATTTCTCTTTTCTGGGTGTGATTGTATGTCATTTTAGATCACAGTTTATAACCGTGATTGAAAGTTTAAAATGATCACACCACCATAAACAGAGATGAAAAATCATTGCGCGTGATCTTTTCTTTGTATCTACTAAACCATCTTTTCCTGTTATTGCCAAGTTTCGAACCCACGCACCCTTAGTTAATTTCCCAAGCTCTTACCACTAAGCTAGTCAAGAACTTCTGTTACATTAGGAAAACAAAAATATTTATACTTACTTCCTAAAGTGTGAAAACTTTTTTTCCCCTTAAAATTTGCTAAATTTTTTGAAATGCAATTACCATGATATTAAAATATATAAAAATTCATATATAAACATTGTTTAAAAATTTTTAAAAATACAACAACAGATCTTTTACCAATCAAAATTAGTTGGTCACCAAAAAATTTTCTTGGGGCGAAAAAAAAAGTTTACCTAATGTGTCAAACGTATACTTGGAAGATATCCAAAATAACTAAATTTCACTACTACAATAAACCATAAAGATTACGGCTTGCCCAAGTGAAAATCGGGCACTAGCGGAATAGTCCGCCGATCGTCGAAGAAACAATTAGGCACTGGTGGAACCTAATTGTGGGATTTGTCTTCTCTCTCTATCTCTCTTTGGGCGTGAAGATGGATGAAACGTAAAGATTTTTTGGAATGAGTATAATTAGGGCTTATCTTCTTACCTTTTGTAAAAAAAAAAAAACTTTTCGAAGTTCTTAAACGATATCGTTTTCGCACATAATTTTTCAAAATCTGCCTAAATAAGTACTAGCCCGCCCACGTGGAAATTCAGACTGCGTGCCTAAATAGGTAGGCTTTTTATCTCACTACAAGAGTGAGATCATTTATCTCACTTTTTTTCGTGCTAAAGTTTTTTATCACGCTGCAAAGGTGAGGTCATTTCTCTTTTATCTTGCCACAAGAGTAAGATCTTTTATCTCATTCTTTTTCGCCCTAAAATCTTTTATCACGCCACAAGGGTGAGATCTTTTCTCTTTTCTATCACGCCACAAGGGTGAGGTCTTTTTTCTTTTATCTCGTCACGAGAGCGAGATCTTTTATCTCATTTTTTTTCCGCTCTAAAATCTTTTATCACGCTGCAAGGGTGAGGTTGTTTTTCTTTTATCTCACCGCAAAAGCGAGGTCTTTTATTTCGTGCTAAAACCTACTTTTTATCTCAGCTTTGAACTTAAACTGAGATAAAAAAATTTAAGCACCACTTTTTATCACGCTTTTACTGAAAATCGTGATCTTTGTGAATCTCCTTAGCGTGACGCATATCTATTATTGTAGTAATGTTGGCTTAATCCTAACTATAGGCCGGGCACAGACAATGTGTGTGGAAGTCAAATTTTGATAAAATAGTGAGAGAAAATAGATACATGCATGAATATGTCTAGCATACACTCGTTAGATCCACGAGATAACAGAAAAAAGAGTTCATGTTGATTTTATTACTAATTTTTTTTTATCGACGGAAGTCAATATCTATTCTGATATGTAAAGAGAGAGCAACTTTTGGTATCACCCATCAAATGAAGTTGTATGGATTTCCTCTAATGCCGAAACTCCCCTATTAAAAATTAATTTTTACAAAGCATTCAACTCCAGCGGGTAAACACTGTAGGGGTGAAAGAGTTAAATCGCATCACCAACCGCCATTCCAATGTTTGAATATACCCCTTTGCCCCTTCAACTGCTCCATACCTACATCTTTACCAATGGTTAGTTTCACAGAAAAAGATGACCGATCATGACGTGAGAAAGAGAGAGCTCAGAGAGGGACCAATTTTGTGAAGAAGTCTACCAAACGTGTAATTAATAGGTTTGTACCTTCATCAGAACTACTTTACCATTGCTTTTGTAGAATTTGTGTAATCTTCACATATAGGTCTCATATTTACCCCTTTGGTTTTACACCAGGTTTTAACGGAAAAGCTATCCTTTAAAGTGGAGTAGCATTTTTCATACTTCGGTTAGGTGAGGACTGAAGATGTTATTTCGTTGCTGTTTGATAAATTGACTTAATCCTAACTATAGGCCGGGCACAGACAATACGTGTGGAAGTCAAATTTTTATAAAATAGTGAGAGAAAACAGATATGTGCATGAATATGTCTAGCGTACACTCGTTAGATCCACGAGATGATAGAAAAAAGAGTTGATGTTGATTTTTTTTTTATTCTCCATGCATTGAACAAGTTCAATGCTAGACATATTCGATCCACGACATTGCTTTCTAGAATAGATGAAGGTACAAACCTATCGTGTGGGCATTAGTTACTTGAGTGAGCCTTGCTATGGGTATATCATTGATGTACACCAAGCGTATTGATATCCGACGAACCTGATTTTTACAGGGTTGATTAAAAAAATATTGTGAAAAATTTAAGCGGTTCCAATCATTTGTATGAGGAATGAAATTCCTTAGTGAATTTCACAGATGGAGGTGTATATTTGTACACAAAGTTGTGTATCCTTAGTTTTATTGAAGTTTTAAAACAAGTGGATTAATAAGTCACACTTTTTACATTGATCCATCATTAAAAACTCCATCTTAAGGCTGCGTTCTTTTGCACTTAACTTAAAATGAGTTGGTTTGTCATTATTTGAATTTTTTTCGTATTTGTTAAATTTGCATTGAACTTTTGTAGATTATTGATTTGTCTCGATGAGAGGAATCAAAAAAATAAAAAATTATACTTTTATACAAGTATTTTGAGAAATAATCGTTTTTTAGCAGAAAAAGTAAAAAAGTTGAATTATTTTGATAAATAAGTAGTTATTTTTCAAAATATTTGGGTAAAAGTAAATATATATTTTTTTACTTTTTCGATTTCTCTCGTCGAGACGACTCAATAATCTATAAAAATTTGACGCAAAACTAACAAATGCAAAAAAAAATTCAAATAACGACAAATCAACTCATTTTAAGTTAAATTTAAATTAAAAAGTTTTAAAAAACGCAGCCCAAGAGACATCGACAAAATTCACAAATTTGGATACTTTCACACATAAGTGGTCGATCAACTTGGAGATGAGAATCTGCAATTATGGTTTGCCAATGCCAGCCGTTTCATACTCCCTATAGTAGGTCCAGGGACGGAGCCAGGAATTTCATCACGCAGGGGCGACCATGCATGCGAGAGAAATATATAAATACACATGCATAATCATGTAAATACATTAAAATTCAAAATAACGTAAATACATAAATCAGTTTAACTAATAGGATCGATCTTAATGTATGTGTCTTGTTTTTCTTTATTGTTCGTCTTTTTTTTTTTTCATTTATTACAATTGGACGAATTCGATACATGGGCTTTCATGTTACTTGATTTTACCAGTCAAAAAACAAAGAGTAAGTAGAAGTCTAGAACAACAATTGGGGAAATACATACCTACAACTTAAATTTCACCAAAATTACTTAGGATTTTCAAAATCTCTTCTCCTCCGTCACTATTTTCTCAAAATTGCCTTTGAAATCTTAACAATTGGGGATGTTTGTGCCAAGAAAGATAGAGAGGAGATTTGGTGTGCCATTAAAATTTTAGGACAAAAAGAAATAAAACTGTAAAATACTAAAACTCATCTAACGAAAGGTGGAAGTTTATTACTTGAATATTTACATTATTAATCCTATACTTCTATTTTTTGTTATATTTTAGCCTTTAATCTTTAGTAATTAATGTTGGTATCCTCGTATTTCAAAAGTTACTATTATATTTTTTTTCCAAAATTCTACACACGACGAGCTTATATATACTTTCATATGAATTTTTTTACATATGATAGTAGTGTTTTTTCTTTTTTTTGCAGGGGCTAATCCCTCCCTCGCTCCAGAGTAGGTCCTTCTCTGGTAAACCCAGTCACGTGACTCATACACACAGACAACTGTAATCATTATTGTTTTTGTTTTCTGGTCTGAAGATCGTACTACTATAGATAAGGCCCTACAAAGACGTAAGCAATGGGCTTATGTCATGGCTTATGTCAACCCCCCTGCATCACCAAGCGATGTCATCACAAATTCCAGCCTTAATGCTTATGGATGGTAGTTGGAAATAGTTAATGAGGACAGAGAATATGGAGCCGTTTACCTCACAATCTGTTTAATAGAACAGAATACCTAAAATTGGATTTGCTGGTGTTTCGATTGAGTCTCGGACTGGATCGCTTTCTTTAAGACGTTTCGCGGCTTCACATTCTCTGCGCAAGTAGTGATAGCCATGCCGCTTCCAGGATAAAACAATCCATAATTCAGTCTCTTTGTCTCGATCTTCCTTCATTCACCCATTTTTCAGAGTATAATGGCTGAGAATTGAGTCGCGGATTAGCTGGTGTTTGGACTTGTGTCGTGGACTAGGTTGCTTTTTATAAGACGTTTCGTGGTTTCGCACTCTCTGTGCAAGCAGTGATAGCCACGTTGGCCGCCGCTTCTAGGATAAAACAATCCAAAATTTAGCCTCTCTATCTCGATCTTTTTTGATTCACCCATTTTCAATCTAATGACTGAGATTTATGAGTCATCCATACCCTAAACCACATTGGGTATCTCATAGAAAAATACGGAGTAGTTAATTTTAAAGCACGTGGGTCAAGTCAACATATGTGAACATGTGAGCACAGGATGATTCCAGAAAGGATATCTCTCTGGGGTTTGTTAATTGTTACTCTCTCAACCTGTGGCCTGTGGGTAGGGTTGGCAATGGAGAGTCGGGACCGGAAGGTACTATTCTTGTTTCCAATCCTCGAACCCTTTTCTTGTCCCCGACTCGATACCCAACGGAGATTTGTTATTTCCTTCATCCCCGTCCCAATCAGACAACGGGGATTTTCGAGGAGATTTGGGGATTCAAAATTTTTACAAAGACAATAAATTATAGGCGAGGATAAATATTTATCTACGGGTTTGGAAGAAAAGAGCGTTGCAGTTTGATACTTAATACTCCCTCCGTCCCTTTTTAAGTGTTCTGCTTCGTAATTTTAACTTATTAAAAAGACATCATCATTATACCTTTCACATCAACTTTTTCCTCCACTTTTCCTACTTACCCATTATCATTACACTTTTCCTCACTTACTTTTCAAAATGGAATTTACTTTTAGGGACAAAATAGACAATTCACCAACTTTTAACCACTAATTTTACAAAATGGACACTTATTAAGGGACAGCCCAAAATGAAATACCGGACTATAAATAAGGGACGGAGGGAGTACTTGCTATGTGGGGAAAACTAAGAAACTAAACTACAGTACTATAAATCTAAAACATTAATAAAATGAAACTTCATAAATTTTGAAAAGAAGGATTTGGAAATATGTTGTATAATTGTATTGGATTCCAGAATCCAGATTACAATCTTGAAGAATAACGGCCACCTCCAATCCAGGAAATCAAGAGCTGAAGATCTATGAAACCCACCTTGTCAGTCAGAGCACGGAAGTTTTGAACGTAATTTTTTGTCGGCTTGCATTTTAGAGTTTTTTTTGTGTGTGTGTGTGTGTCAATTTTGCATTTTATAGTTGGCTTTGAAGCTTATCTCCTCAAACTAATGGAAAAAAATATTTCGGGGAATCAGGGGCTAGACGGGGTGGGCAACGGGAAATGGATTTGGGTCGGGGATATGTCTGTTCCCGCCTCTTATCCGATCCCCGAAATTATTTTTAAAAAAAATCCCCATATCCTATCCAATCTTCCCGATCAGATCTCCAAATTATCGACCGTTTGAAAGGAGGATCGGATAGGAAACGATCGCGTCAGATGAAATTGCCATCCCTAGTGTTGATGAGGGGAGGACTATTCTTTTGTGTCACCAGCTTTTTGGCACCTTCCATTCAATTTCTATCAATTCTGTAAAATGACATGGCGCCAGAAAGTAGCTAGAAGTATGAATCGTAGAAAAGATGCTCTCCACAACAATCCATCAAATGTTGCCCAAAAAATTAAAAAAATGAGGGGGTCCACATGTGAATCAACAGCATTTGATAAGCGTAAGGTGCTTAATCCACGTGTGGGTCCTCTCATTTTTTTTATAGAATTTTTGGACGGCTCGAATCGGCAGTCCGGTGGACAGAGACGGTCTGGCGCGGCCATCGGTACGATTTTGACAGGGGACCGATCGGTCCCTATAGCTTTACGGTGTTCACAATACCCCATCCCATATCAATGATATCATCCCATCCTTGTTACATACACCACAAACATGCAAAATGCAGCTATAAATAGAGGTGAGTCTGCAGATTCCGCATACTCGTCTACTAAAACACACACCCAAATAACTAGCTAGACTGAAGAGAGCAACCAAATGGAGCACTACCTCTGTGAAGCTGCAATTACTGGGGACACCGATTCACTGGACGCCATAATCCAAAAAGATCCACTGATTCTACATAAATTTGCAGACGGATGTTTCAATGGCGCCGCATGTCCTCTCCACGTGGCTACATCAAACAACCAAACACACTTTGTCGAAGAACTACTGAATCTCAAACCGGAGCTGAAATTGAGACTCACAGAAGTCTTAGATTCGCAACTACGGTCTGCCCTTCACTTGGCATCGGCCATGGGGCACCACCAGATTGTTAAGGTATTATTGAATGCCAACCCAAAGATGTGCTTGGTTCGCGATCGAGACGGTAAAAACCCCGTCCATGTGGCTGCCATGGAAGGCAAGACCAATGCCTTGAAAGAGTTGGTTCAAGCCCGCCCGGAAGCAGCTCGAGTCAGGGTGGATCAAAATGAGACGATCTTGCACTTGTGTGTCAAGCACAACCAGTTGAAGAGCTTGAAGAAACTGTTGAAGAAGATAAAAGGTCGGGATTTTGTCAACGCTAAGGATAGTGATGGAAACACCATTTTGCATCTAGCTATTTTGTATGAGCGCTTCGAGGTATGTCCTTATTCTTTTCACTATTCACTACGTACATAATGTAATTTTGTTCTGTCGCCCACCGAAAGGAGAGGTGCTATACAAATAGTTTGCACAGATCAATTTTGGACCCGTCTCGGGTCCTACAAAAATGATACGAGTCGTCCATTTTGTTCAATTTTGAAATAAAATTGGATGATTCGTAATTATCTTTACCGATAACGGATTGAGATTTTTTAAAGATCCTAAAAAACAAATTTTGTGGGACCCGAGATGAGTCCAAAATTGACCTGCGCAAGTTGTTTGTATAGCTTTTACTATACTCATATCATTTTTGCACAAAAAATGGGTGAATATACTCGCAATATACTGATGCCCCATTTGATAATCCGCTCTAGCCATGGGATTGAACTACTAATTCCTTATTTGCTTCCGTTCTCAATGGCCGGACTAACATACCCATGGGATTGTGAGTCCTGGGAATAAGGTGGAGTACTAATACCTACTGGCACATGGTATTATCAATCCAGTTCGGAGGCTCCTCCAATACAATGACAAAAGTACCTATGGCTTTCTCAACGAATTATTCTTTGTTTGGTTCTACGACTATCTTAGGGCTCAAACATGAGGGTTTTAGTGCCAAAAATTAATTATAAACATTTAAAATAAAATAATTAAAAAAATAAAATTTTGTACCGGTTGAACCAGATTGAAAATTAGAGTACTTATTTTTTTTAGACTATTGATATATTTAAAAACATGGTTAAAAAATTAATTGTTCCAATTATCAATCCATTTGAATCGGTGCGAAGATTTTATTTTTTTGATCATTTTATCCTAAATAGTTATAATTAATATTTGGTTTTGAGGCTCTCATGTACGAGCCCTAAGATAGTCATAGAACCAAATAAACAACAAATACTTAATTATGAGAGCCCTACATACAAAATTTAATTATGACCATTCAGAATAAAATGATCAGCAAAATAATATCTTCGCACCGGTTAAAACGGATTGAAAAATAGAGCACTTAATTTTTTTAATCATATACTCCCTCCGTCCCTTTTTAAGTGTCCTGCTTCGTAACTACAACTTATTAAAAAGACATCATCATTACACCTTTCACATCAACTTTTTCTTCCACTTTCCCTACTTACCCATCATCATTACACTTTTACTCACTAACTTTTCAAAATAAAATCTACTTTTAGGGACAAAATAGACAATACACCAACTTTTACCCCCTAACTTTACAAAATGAACACTTATTAAGGGACAGCCCAAAATAAAATACTGGACACAAAAAGAGGGACAGAGGGAGTATTATTCTTCAGTTTTGCATAGAGGGCAAAAATGAAAATTTTACTATCAATCCAATACTATCCTATGTGAAACAAACATGATATTAATAATACCATTATTTAATCACATTTCAAATAAACACACTCATTATCTATATATTTTCATTGCCAATCTTAATCATAATCTCATCTTCTTACGAATTCCACCCATCTAATGCTTTTATCAAACGAGGCATGAGTTCACATCGAATGTCCCTTTAACAGTCAAAACCAAACATTTTGTGGAGCCTGGCTGTCTATCCCTTGCCAAATGAAATAAAGAAAAAATGTTGACACCATATCAGTAAATGCTTTGGATCCAGTAGCTTTCTATATGGGATTGATCTGATTTTTTTACAAGATAACCTAAAAACACAAGTCCTAAAAAAGAAATGAATTTGATGACCGAAGTGGTGCCTCCCTATATGCATCATATATATAGTATCAGTGTGAGATGTTCACCCACTTTGTGGTGCATGAACAAAATTGCATTCTTTTATTCAATATTTCTAGATAGTGGCGGCTTCAAAATTTTATAGTAGGACATTCATAAATTACCTTAACACTACTAGCTGGTGTATTAACCAATAACATATGTGCAAAACCTCATATATTAGTATAAACAGTGCATACAAAAAACATATTTTCTATTCTAAAAAAAATAACTTTGAGGCGAATGAGAACTTAAAAATGAGTATTGTTATGTGTACATATGCAATGTACATATCACATGCACATGAATTTTGTGGGCCCCACCTTAAGTCCCACAAAGATGATTCGATCCGCCCATTATTTTAAAATAATTTTTTATGGAGCCCTAGAAAAAATCAGCTCAACCTGATATCACTAAAGATATTTTTGAATTTGTAGGAGCAAAACTGAGCAGTTAAGTAGTTTCGCTCCCACAAATTTAAAAAAAAATCTTTACCGATACCGGATTGAGCTGATTTTTTACAAGGCTCCATAAAAAATATTTTAAAAAATAATAGGCAGTTCAAATATTCTTTGTGGGACCCGAGATGGGCCCCACTAAACTCATATGTACATGTTATGTATAAACTCATTTGTAGCCATATATACTACTCCCTCCGTCCATTTTTTTGTGTCCAGTATTCCATTTTGGGCTGTCCCTTAATAAGTGTCCATTTTGTAAAGTTAGGGGGGTAAAAGTTGGTGCATTGTCTATTTTGTCCCTAAAAGTAGATTTCATTTTGAAAAGTTAGTGAATAAAAGTGTAATGATGATGGGTAAGTAGGAAAAGTGGAGGAAAAAGTTGATGTGAAAGGTGTAATGATGAAATCTTTTTAATAAGTTGGAATTACGAAGCAGGACACTTAAAAAGAGACGGATGGAGTATATTTTTTCACAAAACTTCAAGTTTTTTTTTTTTGGAAAATTGTCGCATTGCGTAGTAGACAGTGTTCCAAGAATGGAGTGAGTTAAATTTTACAGTTGTCCTAGACAAATTCTCATATATTTGTGCTAATGTTTAACCGGCGTATTAATCTGTTAAAATGCTTTTGAAAAAAATTGGTAGTTAAGTAGTTTCGTCCCCACAAATTTAGAAAAAATCCTTACCGATACCGAGTTGAACTGATTTTTTGCAAGGCTTCATAAATTTTTTTTTAAAATAATAGGCGGTTCAAATAATCTTTGTGAGACTCGAGATGGGCCCCACTAAACTTATATGTACATGATATATACAAACTCATATGTACCCATAACTAAATTGCTTAAAAATATATACTATATTTTTTAACAAAAGTTCAAGGTTTTTTTTTTTTTTTTTGAAAATTGTCGTATTGCGTAGTAGATAGTGTTCCAAGAATGGAGGGTGTTAAATTTTATAGTTATCCCAGACGAATTCTCATATACTTGTGCTAATGTTTAACCGGCTTTTTAATCTGTTAAAACGCTTTTGAAAAAAATTGGCTTATCTACTTTTTTGGTCCTTACAAAATAGATTCGGTTTCAATTTCGTCCTCATAATTTTTTTTTATTTCAATTGTACCCTCTTATTATCTAATGTATTTCAATGTTACCCTTCCGTCACAAAATTGGACGGAAAATGCCTATGTGGCAAACGGCTTGGTGATGTGAATTGTGTGACCATCTTTCCACCCAATAAAAAATCCTAAATCCTAAATTTCCAAAATCGTTTCCCCCCAAATCCCCAAAATCATTTGCCCCCGCCCAAACCCACCTAATAACATCTAAATCCCCAGTGATACCCAGTGCGAATCCCGAGCCTAATTCGGTCGAGTGAGAGAATTCCTTACCAGACCTCTAGTTCGGGAAATGATCAACGGTGGAAGGCTGGAACTCGGACCGGGTTCGACGGTGGTGAGATGAGCCGTCGACTGAGTCCTGTGGCCCGATCAACATGTGGTAGCTATGGTTTGAGCCCTCGGAGAAGCACCGGAAGCTGTTATGGGGCCTCTGTTTCTTGAGGACGTCAAATAGCATCGGGATCAATCCTTCCATGCCTAACTTGTTGTTTTCCTCTGCTTTTCTGGATTTCTACTCTGTGGGTGTTCTCAAAACAAAATTTTGAAAATATGTTTTCTTGCAATGGAAGGATTTTTTAATGCCAGCAAAGGTGGAGTGAAATGAAATTATGAGAGTGCGGATTTGGAAGTCATCAAAATTTCAAGTCACCAATATGTGCTTGAAATTAAAGAGGCTTAATTTTGCGCGGAAAAACCCACTCGGATCTTTTTCTTTTTTTTTTTGAACCAAACTCAGGAATATTTTGATTAATAAAAATCTGCCCAAGGGCTAACCCACTGGGATATAATGCTGGAAGAATCAGTAGTATAATATGTTGTAACGAACGCTATGAATGCAAGCTAAGAACGAGAAATTGAAAACTAAACAAGAAATCACAAAGACACAAGATATACGTGGTTCCCCAAGATGGGTACGTCCACGGGCGAGGAGAGAGAGGATTCACTAACCAACGTGAAGAAGAGATACAAAGAGCCGGCTATAATCCGTAACTCTAGAAAGGTCACAATATGAAAGCCCAAAAGATAATTTCTAGAAGTACCCCAAAAGCCTTATTTATAATAGGCTACAAAAACGGGAACAACATAATTAACCAATGTGGGACTAAAGAATACAAGGCATTCCTAACAATTCTCCACCTTGACTTGAATTCCACTGAACCAAATCACCAAATATAGCTATCCCCTTCTAACCTCTCACTCGCCAAATGCCCCCGAGGGGCGATCAACTGCAAATACCAAGCAAGCCCAAGCAATGCTTGAACTTGGCAACCGGAACCGGTTTAGTCAACATATCTGCTGGGTTATCTGCCGTACCCACTTTCTTCACATCAACTTGCTTCTGTGAGATGATATCCCGAACGAAGTGATACCTGACATCGATATGCTTAGTCCTCTCATGATACATCAGATTTTTAGTCAAATGTATAGCACTCTGCGAATCACAAAATACTGAACTCACACCCTGTGCAAGACCAAGCTCACAAAGCAAACCTCTCATCCACAATGCCTCCTTCACAGCTTCAGCAATGGCCATATACTCCGCTTCTGTTGTAGACAGCGCAACTGTAGCCTGTAAAGTAGCTTTCCAACTAATGGCACTTCCGGACAGAGTAAAGACATAACCTGTCAGAGACCTCCTCTTATCGTGGTCACCGGCAAAATCCGAATCAACATAACCAACAGCATGATCACCAGAATTGACAATCCCAAACAATAGACCAACACCTGCAGTTCCGCACAAATACCGTAGTATCCATTTCACAGCCTCCCAATGTGCCTTTCCTGGACGCCCCATATAACGACTAACGACACTAACTGCATGTGAAATATCAGGACGAGTACATACCATGGCGTACATAAGGCTCCCAACTGCGCACGAATATGGAACCTGAGACATATACTTCTCCTCATCCTCCGACTGTGGTGACAACTGAGCTGAAAGTCGAAAGTGTGCTGCCAAAGGGGTACTGACTGGCTTCGAGTTCTGCATGGCAAAGCGCTCAAGCACTTTAAGAACATAAGACTTCTGATTCAAAAATAGTTTGCCAGCTACTCGATCTCTGCAAATCTCCATACCCAAAATACGTTTTGCTGCACCCAAATCTTTCATCTCAAATTCACCACCTAATTGTTGTTTCAACCTGTTGATTTCTGATACACTCTTGGCAGCAATAAGCATATCATCAACATACAACAGTAGATAAACAAATGAACCATCTGGAAGTTTTCGAAAATATACACAACTGTCATACTCACTTCTTGAATATGACTGGCTTATCATAAAAGTATCAAACCGCTTATACCACTGCCTAGGGGATTGCTTGAGGCCATACAAAGATTTACGAAGTAAACAAACGTGATCCTCCTTACCAGAAACAACAAATCCCTCAGGCTGACGCATATAAATCTGTTCCTCAAGCTCGCCGTGCAAAAATGCAGTTTTGACATCAAGTTGCTCTAACTCAAAATCATAACATGCAACAATAGCAAGTAAAGTGCGAATGGAACTATGTTTTACAACTGGTGAAAATACCTCATTGTAGTCAACACCCTCCTTCTGGCTGTATCCTTTCGCCACTAGCCGAGCTTTAAACCGAGCGTCTTCTACCCCTGGAATACCTGGTTTGCGCTTGAAGATCCACTTGCATCCAACAATCCTCTTCCCTTTCAGCGGTTCTACTAACTCCCATGTCTGATTCTTCTGAAGAGACTCAATCTCCTCATTCATAGCAACAAACCACTGTGCAGACTCAGTGCTCGAAATAGCTTCCGTATAGCTGGAAGGCTCTTCATACTCAACTGTCTCAGCAACTGATAAAGCATAGGCCACCATCTCAGAATAAGCCGAATACCTTTCAGGAGGCCGAATCTCCCTCCTTGGCCTATCTTTAGCAATAGTGCGTGGTTGCTCAACTAATGCATCAACCTCTGTGTCTGAACTCTTGAACTCCTCTTCAATTGGCTTCTCAATGTGCTTCTTCCCTGAGTCGGAAGCTTCACCCAAAAACTCCACCTGCTTTGGAACACTATGTTCCTGAACTGTATCATCAACCTGCTTAGACTCCTTAATCAGATAATTTTCATCAAAAGTCACATCCCTACTGATCAAAAACTTCAAATCATCAGAGCACCATAACCTGTACCCTTTGACACCTGCTGCATAACCCAAGAAAATACACTTCTTGGCCCGTGGCTCCAGTTTACCTTCATTCACATGAGCGTAAGCTGGACACCCAAAAACACGCAACACAGAATAATCAGCCGGATGACCTGACCATACCTCAAACGGAGTCTTACACTCAATAGCAGTCGACGGAGACTTGTTCACCAAATAGCATGTTGTGGAAACGGCTTCAGCCCAAAATTCTTTGCCCAATCCGGAATTGGACAACATACAACGTGCCTTCTCCAAAAGAGTCCTGTTCATTCGTTCAGCCACACCATTTTGCTGAGGGGTTTTTCTCACTGTGTGATGCCTCACAATGCCCTCATCACTGCAAAATCTATCAAACTCGCCAAGACAAAACTCCATACCATTATCAGTTCTCAAACGTTTTATTTTCTTACCAGTCTGATTCTCAATCAAAGTTTTAAACTGTTTGAATGTATTAAAAGCGTCACTCTTATGTTTCAACATATACACCCAAACCTTACGAGAGAAATCATCTATAATACTCATAAAATATCGAAAACCACCTTTAGAAGTTACCTCTGCGGGACCCCAAAGATCCGAGTGAAAATAATCCACCGTGCCTTTGGTGCGATGAACAGCTGTACTGAATTTTACCATGCACTGCTTGCCGTAGACACAATGCTCACAGAAATCCAGTTTCTCAATTTTCTGGCCACATAGCAAACCCTGTTTGCTCAAAACTGTCATCCCCCTCTCGCTCATATGCCCAAGGCGCATATGCCACAAACGAGTCAAGTCTGAATCTGAAACCTTGGATGAAGCAACCGTTGCTGCAGCACCTATAACTGTACTGCCCTGGAGTGTATAGAGGTTACCACACTTCTGACCCTTCATCAGTACTAATGCACCCCTTGAGACTTTCAAAACTCCACCTTCACCGAGGAATTTGCAACCATGAGAATCAAGAGCACCCAGGGATATAAGATTTTTCTTCAAATCCGGAACATGTCGAACCTCAGATAAAGTCCTAACAATACCATCATGCATCCTAAGCTGAATCGTTCCTGAACCAACAGTCTTACAGGCCATGTTGTTGCCCATCAAAACTGTACCACCATTGACCGCCTCATAAGTAGAAAACCACTCTCTATGCGGACACATATGGTATGAACATCCAGAATCTAGAACCCACTCGGTATTAGAGCGAGAATCGCCCTCTGTAACTGATAACACATTATCTGACTCATCTGAACTTTCAGCAATTCCAGCAATTACTTTACCCCCTTTCTGGTCTTCTTTTTCCTTCTCCTTGAGTTTTAAACAGTCACTTTTCCAGTGCCCGGGTTTCTTGCAATAATTGCACTTTCCCTTCTTCTTACCTGATGATCTGGATCTTCCCCTATTACTCGACTCCACCCTTTCTGTTGTTCTTCCCCTAACAAACAAACCCTCCGCATGTGCATCACCCTCACCTGACACTTTTTTTCTCAATTCTTTCGAATATAGGCTGGCCTTAACATCCTCCATGGATATCGTGTCTTTGCCATACAATAGGGTTGTAACAAAGTGCTCATACGAAAGTGGTAAAGAACATAGCAAAATTAGGGCTTGGTCCTCATCCTCAATTTTACTATCAATATTTTTCAGATCCATAATAATACGGTTGAACTCGTCTAAATGATCTTTAACAGGTATACCTTCTCGCATACGAAACGTATAAAGACGTTGTTTGAGATATAACCTGTTGGTGAGCGACTTCGTCATATATATGCCTTCCAACTTTAGCCAAATTCCTGCTGCTGACGTTTCTTCTTCCACCTCGCGAAGAACGTCATCTGCCAGACTCAACTGAATAGAACTCAGAGCTTTGGCATCCGTATCATCCCAATCTTCCTCTTTGATTCCAGAACTAGTCTTGCCTAACAAAACCTTGTGCAATCCTTGTTGGGTTAGCAGAGCCTTCATCTTTACTCTCCAAAGACTGAAACTGCTGCTCTGCCCATCAAACTTCGCAATCTCAAATTTAGCCGCCATAGCCACAATCGGAAACGAAACCCTAGTTTTTGCAACCTAAGGCTCTGATACCAGTTTGTTGTAACGAACGCTATGAATGCAAGCTAAGAACGAGAAATTGAAAACTAAACAAGAAATCACAAAGACACAAGATATACGTGGTTCCCCAAGATGGGTACGTCCACGGGCGAGGAGAGAGAGGATTCACTAACCAACGTGAAGAAGCGATACAAAGAGCCGGCTATAATCCGTAACTCTAGAAAGGCCACAATATGAAAGCCCAAAAGATAATTTCTAGAAGTACCCCAAAAGCCTTATTTATAATAGGCTACAAAAACAGGAACAACATAATTAACCAATGTGGGACTAAAGAATACAAGGCATTCCTAACATAATAAAGCGTAGGCTTTAACTAATTAGGTAGTAGGTGGTGAATCTAGTGATGCTTTTATTTTTATTTTTATTTTTTAATTTTTTTTAAATATTGTATACATCAGCGGGGAGTTAGGGGAGTGTTCCAGAAACTATCCACAATCCTGGCCCCCAAAGACCCACCCCTGTAAGACTCGAACCCTGATCACCATTGAGTGGAGGGAGATAGAGCAATCATCTCCACTGGAAGTGGTTCTCAATCTGGTGATGTTGAGACTAGTCTAGTCTAGGTGAGTTTTGGTAAAAAATGGCTGCCCAAACCAAAACAGTTGAAGTTGCAGCAGGGTCGAAGGGTTTTACAGAGTGGGGAAAACGAATTGGGGGAAGAGAGGTGGGGCCTAGTGCCCTGCTGTCCAAAATTTTGCCAGGTCACCTAAGCTGTTAGCCTCTTAGGCATTTTCCGTCCAATTTTGTGACGGAAGGATAACATTGAGAAACGTTAGATAATACAAGGGTAAAATTGAGATCAAAAATTTTAGGAGGACGAAATTAAAACTGAGCCTATTTGTAGGGAACAAAAAAGTAGATAAGCCAAAAAAATTATAGCGAATATGTTGGGGTCAATCTTTCGAAAATATGTTGTTCGTTAGAATGACATGATGAGATTTTTTGATTGTAGTCTTAAATTCAAAGGAATGTTATTCAAGTTAACGAGGTTTTGCAATAAAGTTGAATATTTTTAAAGCTTTGTATGTAATTCTATAAGCTAACTAGACAAAAAAGAGAGAGAAGAAGTTATTGTCACAAATGTGAAAATAACACATTTAGACCATCGACAATAGAGATGGAGAGAGATCATAGAGCATAATACTTGACCAATTGATTTTTCTTTTTATGTTTCTTTTTTCAAATTTTTTTTTGAGCTTTATTTGAGGTAATGTGTTAGGTGTTCACATATGTATTACCTGAATTGACGGGCTGTAATTGAATTGTGATTGAGTGTTCAATTGGTTGAGTTAGGTGTTCAATTATTTTTGGGTTAGACGTTCAAGACTGGGTTAGATTTGGGTGTTCAATAATATTTGAGTTGGGTGTTCAAGAAAAAGGCTAACTCATAATTTTAACATGTATTCTAATAAAAACAAATTATTGGGTGTTCATGTGACCATTGAACAATCAATGTACAACAGCCTCAGTTTCTAGGTTTTTTTCTCGGTAGGAAATCATCACTGAAAAACATGTTCTTTGATTTCTTATATCTAACCTTGAGATGCAATGTAAATATTTCAGATCGCGTGTTATGTCCTAGAGAAGCTAACAATAGATGTGAATGCGACAAATGCAAGTGGACACACAGCAATGGATATTTTGTTCCTTGGACCAGATATCCTTGGATCAGATAACAAAGAAAAGAGTCATATTGGATTAAATAAGGTAGAAGAGAGTCATATCGAAGACTTACTTCGAAAAGACAATGCTAAACAGGCGAAACTTCTCGTAGGTGGAGATTGGCTTACGGATAAAAGGGAATCCTTAATGATTGTGGCATCACTTATTGCGACAATGGCATTCCAAGCTGGGGTGAGCCCTCCTGGAGGCGTTTGGCAAGAGGACACTGATAAATATCGAGCCGGGGAAGCTGTAATGGCTTATTATTATCAAGATTCCTATCCGTACTTCCTCCGCTTTAACACGATAGGGTTCGTTGCATCATTGAGCACAATTTTGTTGCTCATGAGCGGATTAAAATTCAGGAACAAGGCTATGATGTGGGTCCTGATAGTGACCATGTGGTTGGCAATCACATCAATGGCAATTACATATTCGTTTTCCAACGTTGTGGTTACTCCTAAAAGGGACAGACCATCACTCACTAATATCATTAAAATTGGAGTTATAGTGTGGTCCAGTGTGATGGGTCTTCTTCTAGTGAAGCACACAATCGGGTTGGTGGCATTTTTTGCGAAAGAGAGAAGGAGCAAAATGCAGGCAAAGAAAAGGATTATGACATCTGAGACGGCGTAGAGTTTCTTCGATCGTAAGCCCGTTCTACGCAACTTCCTAGGTGGCAAAGATTGAGGAGCGACTCCTCCCCTTTCCCTCAGTTCTTAGACGATATACATAGGAATGAATATTAGGCTTTCCAATGTTGGAACTTTTGTTCATGGTCTGTATTATACTGTTGTGAAGGATAATAATCCTCCGATATTGGACTGTTTCGGAGAGAGAAGATTGTAGACAAGTGTGCTAGCTGGACTTCCATTACCTACAAAAACGATCGGCAGGGGTTTCTTTTTTTTTTTTTTCTCGGCAACAATGGGTAGGTACGTGGCTGATGAAGATGATTTCATGGAGGATGACAAGGTCTTCGCGAGGATGGTGCCTCTTGTTTCTCTCGGTCTTCGGGTTTGTTCTCTCGGTTTGTTTGTCTCTGTTGGCTTTTGCTTGTTTCGGTGTTGCCTGTCGCTGGATTGTTTTTAGTGGTTGTTCGGTTTTCGGTGTTTGTTTGTGGTGATTTGGTCGGCATTTTGCCTTCTTTTTGTTTTGGCTGGTTCTCAGGTGGTGTATGCCGGTGTGCCTGTGATCCTTTTAATTTTTGTAATCATTTTCAAAGATTAATAAAAATATGTTTGGCCGATCGAAAAAAAAAAATATAGGCAAGTAACAGGTTGTTCATGATGAACTCAAATAAAGAACCACATATTATGTTCTTGTCATCGAGGTAGTGTTTGTAACTTTGGATCAAGGCATTTGTGGATGGAAAAGATAAATTTAGGGGATTTCCCTTCACAACTTTTTCTTTTTACTTGACTAGGTGCATTGCGACGTGCAAGGCACTTGCACGTCTGTCATGCCCATTGAATTGAATGGTGTTGAATATTTCCAAAAGCATAGGGTGCAAAGTTTCATATACATAAATATGCCATATTTCTTATTACAAAAGGGCCTAGTGAAATTAGGCTGAACATCTTCGATAACAAAAGGCCTTTACATAGCAAAAGGCTTCATCTTTACTTGTGGTTGCAGTTTGTTTGAAGCTGTTGTAAAGAGTTGACTATTTGTTGTCTTTGGGGCTGTCCAAAGTTTCTTCCTACTGCAAGATCATGAAACTGTCCATGAGTGTCACCACAAATGGTCACAAGGCTTTTTCAGGCTGCGTGGCTGTTGAGATCGAAGAAATAGTCAATTACCCATTCCCACGAAACGCACTATGAATTTTGACAAATGAACACCTCAGAGAAAGTTGATGACAATCAGAGAAACCAAAATCAGTTAGTTGATGTGCTCTGTGATTTATGCGGCACCTGAAAGTGCAGTTAGAAGGAGTTCTTGAGGTACATTAAAGTGCCTCAATAAAATTATGAGGCGGCACCCAAAAATGCCTTAATAAGTAAACTATGGGGCACTTACAAGTGCAGGTAGAAGAAACTCTTAAGGCTCCTCAAAGTGCCTCATTATAAGTGCCTTAAAAAGTGAATTATGCGACACCTGAAAGTGCAGCCAGAAGGAGTTCTTAAGGTACATTAAAGTGCCTCAAAAAAATTCTGAGGCGGCATCCAAAAATGCCTTAATAATTAAACTATGGGGCACTTACAAGTGCAGGTAGAAGAAACTCTTTAGGCTCCTAAAAGTGCCTCATTATGAGTGTCTTAATAAGTGAATTATGTGGCACCTAAAAGTGCAGCTAGAATGATTTCTTGCGGCACATTAAAGTGCCTCATAACAAGTGCCGCATTACCCCTATAGCTGCATCAATACACGCGGCACTAAGTCGTAGTGCCTCAATAGATAAACTGCCACAACAGGTCACTTATTGAGGCAGTTTTGATTGCCCTAACAAGCCTTTTTTGTTGTAGTATGATTCTCTCAACAATTGCCCACATGGCATAACAGCATTAACAAACACAAGCACATCAGACCTGAAATACAAGGCCCTCTAAAACTCTTGATCAGATAAAGCTGAAACCCACTTAACAAATCAAAACATGCTCAGACAATATCCAAATTTGAGTTTACAATTATATATTCCTACGAATAACAAAACACTATCATCAACCCTACCATAAAATAAAACTCAGAAAAGGCAAGCTTTGTCCAAGTTATCCGATAAGGAAGAAGCCTAACAACCAAAGAATGGTCATTGTTGGAAACTTGGAGAGTAAGGCAGTATAGATCATGCTCCTTCAATCAAGGTACATTTATAAAAGTTAATATTTATCTTTTGTGATACCAGATTACAGTACGTTTTCTCTAATATCAGAACAGCAACATAAACTTGTACCTAAAAAATACTTTTTCCCATGAGAATTTCTTTAGCCTTGTCACACAGTGGTTTAATCTGAGCAGTTACTTGCTCCACAAAGTTTAGTAATTGTCACGAGGCATGAATTTAATCAGCAATAGAACCTGATGATACATCGACTTAGGGAGTAAAACATTGAGCATGCGGACCAAGTTTTATCAACTTATAGGAAGAGGGGATCATTCGATAAGTCACAATGCACTGCTTTGCACTCAAGTTGAATCAAATATCAAATGCCTAAATATTCAATAAATAGTGTGTCCAAAAAAGTACACATGGAACACACCTACGACAGGAATGAGGGAAAATAAAAAGAGAGAGAAAAAAACTGATTCTACATACACTTAAATGCTCTCATGGGAAAACTTTCAATGAGGAATGCGGTTAATAAAATAAGGCAAGTTTTTCAGAAAATTCACATAAACAGTCAACTAAATCCTTGAATTTTTAGACTGGAAAATTAAGGAAATTACAAACACATGTTGATTGAAATGAAGTAGAAGTAGGAAAAACATTCCAACTAAGAGCAACATGGGCTGATACAATATGTTGTCCCACTTCACATCGAATGTTTGAGGGACCAACGCCATAATTCATTCAAAGGAACAAAAAACGAAAAAACTTACCATGGCAACAATACTATAAGAAAAGATGACAAATGAAAAAAAAGATTAAGTGTGACTCCTTTTCCTGGCTTTGTGACAAAAAGTACCCACTTCACATAAGGTTGTTTGACTTACTATTTCTTTTTCCTCATTTCCAAATTGGACTGCATTGTCTACTCTAATGTCTACTTTTGCTCATTTTGTTTTATAAAAAAAACCTTTCATTTAAATTTCCCCAAACATAACAATACTTCAGTTTCACTCGGATAGAGATCGTACCTGCACACATATATTCTCTATTGAAAGTTCATATTACTTGGTAGTAAACGGAAGACTTGAATCTAGGTAGATAACCCACCTACATGCAACATAAGAACATTCACCAAAAACCAATGAGTAAGATACCCAGCCAAACAATACATAAAATGAATAAGACTTTTGGAGTCCTACAAATCAATTAATTTCAAACCTGGTAAGTCGTAACTCATCTACACAAATAAAAACAATGCAATTTGAAAATCAAAAACAGCATCAACTTACCTGGGAATATGGGGGAGCAAATCAAGTGTTTTTTTCCACTTTTAGGATTACCAAGCTTGGTTATTTACGGTTACAGAAAAATCAAAAATATGCCAAAACTCTTTAATTTTTCCAATACCAAGGAAACAACTCATAAAGCATATTCATACATCCAATTTACTATATTTACAGAAAAATAAGCACAAGGCCCATGAATTTTAACAAAGCCCATTTGAGATACGACATTTAGGGTTGATAGAGAGTTTTAGTCATCAATAGGCTAGGGTTTTGAACATCAGTAGTTACAGTGGAAGTCGATTTAGGGTTTTGAGGTCTGCATGGAGGTCGATTTAGGGTTTTGATGTATGGATGGAAGTCGATTGAGGATCGCAAGAAAGAGACAGGGTCTGAGGGAGAGTGACAAATGGGATCACCATCTTCACTCGGAGAGAGAGAGAGAGAGAGAGAGAGAGAGAGAGAGAGAGAGAGAGAGCAATGGTGGTTCCGCTGATGGAGAAGAGAGGTTGTGCAGTGGTGTAGTGTAGTGGTAGTGGTTCGGTGGAGCAGAGAGGGAATGGACAGAAATTAAGAGGGGAGAGAAGGAGGCGAGAGAGGGAGAAATCATCGATATGGTGAGAGAGAGAGAGAGAGTGGACCGAGAGAGAGTGCATGAGAGGCGAAGGAAAAATCGTAGAAAGGGAAAGAGGGAGAGGGAGCTATTACGTGAGGGGTAGGTGGATTACACGTGATTGCCTGTGATCCACAAACCTGAGCCACAAGGCAATAAGACAAAATTACCATAATGGGCAACCAACTAACACTACAAGCCCAGCAATCAAAGGGTATAATTGTCCAAATTGGCCAAAATATGGCAAGCGATTGAATTGCATATATCTTTTAATCCATAATGTTTTAAGCGATTTTTTTGAACTTTGTGTAGTAGAACAAATTAATTTCTTTAATGCTTTTCTAATTATAGCATTTGTTTGTTCTTTATCATTTTTCTTGTACGGAGAGGCTGATCTTTGATTTATCAAGAGAAACAGGGTAAGTTCTTGAGCCTTTGCAGACTCCAAAAATTTGTGCTATTATTTGGTTGACAAACCACACAATTTTGTACATCCCACTTAAGGTTTGTTTAGGTAATATTCTTTTTACGTACTACTTTTAAACAAAACCACATTTCTTTCCACGTGTTTTTATGGACTACGTGGATTTCTTGCCCACACAATTACGGTATGTTATGGGTAATGTTCTTATTGATTCAATTTTGAATTTTTGGGGCTTATATGAGTTTGAGTTGCTGCATTCAAGTTCTCTAAATCTCTATCCCCCTTCTACTATCGAAAGTTATGAATGCAATAAATTTATCATGTTTCATCCATTGGTTTCAATACTATTACGGTTAATTATTTCTAGCGGTTGTTTTGATAACATAATTGTATGTCTTGCAATTAATGGTTCCATAATTATGTTTGCAATCTGTTGATGCGTAATTAGTTCTTTTTTATTTTGAGTAGTTTGTTTTAGTGGTAAGCTTGATTAAAATTATCAAGGTTTTGTGTAACCAAGGGTAGAGAGTAAAGATGGAGAGGAAATTGAAGAGTGTGGTTTGGAGGGTTGACCTAGGAGCGTCTCCAACAGCCTAAGCTAGGGTTGGCCACGATTGGATTTTTTTCGGGTAGGATTTTTCGGGTTCGGTTTGGTTGGCGGATTGCGCCATTTTTTTGGGGCTAGATTTAATTTTCGGGCCGTTTCTTTTCACTTTTTTAATTATTTTGGACTGTTAGCCTGTTAATTTTTGGACTGGATTTAATTTTTGGGCCATATCCACCTTTGAGCTTCGGGCTTCCACCAGCCACCAGGCCATATAAAACAAGCTTTCATAATTATTTTGGGCCCAATGCCCATTTCCAATTTTCTAGCAAGCAAAAAATATCAAAAAAAACAAATAACATTTCCCCTGTTTTCTAGAGAGCTACCTCTCTCCTCCCCTATTTTTCTGATTACAAATCACCACAACTATCAAATTGAAACCAGTAAGACATTTCCAAATCACTACGACTACCATATTACAAGTTTAGAACTAGTACCAAGGTCCAAAGCCCCATCACTCAATCCCTAGGAACTTGCATCAGTTTGTAAGAGTACTTAATTGCATCAGATTATAAGAGAGAGTTCTGAAAACAAAAGGAAAAAGAAAAAAAACTAAATTCAATACAATGTAAATAGTTGGCAATACTAAATAAATACTAGATGCAGCAGTTGTTAGAAATTAAACTCCTTGTTCAACTCACCTACGGATCTTGAAAACTAGGATTGCAGAAATCATAAGCAAACAGAAATAGTACATAATAAACAAGAAAAGAAAAAACAGAAGATATATGTGGAAAACCTCAACGCGAGGAAAAACTACGGGAGCCACACCAGTCCACTATGAAATCGAATCAAGAGTACAAGTCTTCTCGCAATCTCTCTGAGACCTGCGTTTTCTCTCGCCTCTCTCTGTTTTCTCTAAAAACACGTTAACCTAATTACATACAAAGTGCAGTGTAAAATAGGTCGGGTCCTATGTAGAAATTACACCCCAAGTTCTTGAAATATCATTTTCGCTGCAATTCGATGTGCTCCTAAAGTCGCACCCCACACCTCCGGGCTAAGCCACTGCTGAAGATTGTCTGCACCCCTAACAGTAGACATGGCACAGACTCGCTATGTTTGAGGGTTTGAATTCGCTAGGTCTGGTGAGTTACTATAGCAATAGTCAGAGCGCTTGCGCTCTCTCTCTTTGGGTTCAGGGGCGGAGCCAGGATTCGAACGCGAGGGTGGCACCGTTCAATGAAAATCTAGCTACATGTTGTGCGGAAAAATATGAAAAAAAAATTAAGTATCGTAGGGTCATATAATTAGGTTCTGTCATGGACCTTTTTTTAAAAAAAAAAAAAACCTAAAGGTTTGCTTCAACTCTCTAATGGTATGCAAATTATCCAAATGCAAGATATTACGATACTAACTTTCCTTGATCCGAAGAGACCATTCTCTAAATTGTAATTTTTATATTATTAGTACAAAGTTTTTTTTTCCCACATACTCATAAATACCTAATCGTACCATCTACCACGTTAGTCTATAAAGAAAATATGTGTTCAAATGAGTCAAGTAAAAGTTTTAGTATCTAAATGTGTAACATTCCTTTGAAATTACTAGAAAAATTACAAATCTTGTTGGAATTTAGGCCAAAACTCAAATAGTAGAAGAATCCAATAGCTAGAATTCAATTAAAAACATGAATTAAAAAAGTGAAGCCATTCGAGCCCCAACTGTCAAGCTTCAATTTAAGACAGTTTACCTGCTTTGCCAAAGCATCATCTTGTGCAAACTATTATGCATATATATTATTTAATCTTGTTATGTGTATTTTTTTTTTTTTGTGTGTGTGGGGGGATTTTCAAAACGGGGGTGGCACGTGCCACCCCGCCCCCCATACTACCTCCGGCTCTGTCTGGGTTCCATCGTAATTGTCTGTAACTTTCCATCGATGGTTCCAACATCGGTCAGCCGTGATTTTTCATCCTTCCTTTTGGTGAGTTTATTTCGTTGGATTTTTCAAACACCGATCTCTGGTTAAGTTCAGTGTACGTCTTTGATAAAGCTAATCAATCACATTGTTCTTTGAATGAGTGTTGAACAACGCCTAACGAGATAAGACCAAATTGCACGTACCTTTTGATGTAGAATGAAAATAGCTTATTATTTAAGAAATATATATCTAATTTTATTATTTTGGTAATAAATTATTTTTGAATATTCCACTTTAAGTGCCATTTGTTTTGGCAAGTTTTCTTTTATTTTCTAGTATTTAGATTTGAGAATATCTCAAATATTTTGATTTTGGTAATTATTGAGTCAATTAGCGATTTACCAGGATTCAGTTTCCTGTTTTGTTGATTCCTTTTCGGTCTTAGTTTTCTAGTATAAAATAAGTTGTAGGGTGACATTAAAAGTTAGTTGTTATTGAATTAAAGAAAAATTGAGAGTTTTCTCATTATCGTGTGTTCGAAAAGGGAGTACCTCTAGTTCATACATATTTGTGTTTATGTTTCAAATAGAGAATCGTTAACATAAACAAGTTCGTAATCTCTTTTTGCAACTAATTTTGTAAAAGGAGGTTGCGCTGCATCACCTTTGCTCGAACCCTAACTCTGCAAAAGAAACCACCAAGCGCATCTTTGCCTCCCGTTAGCAAAGGTCCTCTGATGTCTAAGTTAGTATTTCGTACATACGAAAACCCTAGCTACCAATGCTATAATAGTGAATTACAGCATACCTTCACGTACATGTGTGGCCTTGTAATTATAGAGTAGGGCTAACTTGTTCTCCAAGGTTTCTTCCCTTCTTGGGCTTTCATGCTAGGAAACCTAGCTCATATAGAATCCTACTCCATATGAGAACTCAATATTCATCCCTTAGTTCACGGGATGCTTGCCTATCATGTAAGATCTTGCTTCTAGAACCTTTTGGAATGCCTTCACCGCCTTACCCGTTAAGGTGGTTCCACTAGGGTTTGCCCCATGTTCGAGAATGAAGTTGTGTCCAAATAATTTGCTTGGCAAAACAACCGGCCGTGCACCCTTATGTGGTGCCACCAACCAATTTTTATGCTCAGTAGTTTCTACTGTTTACCTTCACGTGGTGTCTCTGTACAACTCATGTGCTTTGCACGAGTTCGGGGTAGCTAATTCTTCATGTTTGGGGGAATCCATCTTCAGGTGGGGTGTTGATGGATATTGTGGCAAACTAAATACTAGTGTATTTGGCTTTTGGGTAGGCATTTTGCCTAGCAACTAGTGGAGATGCTCCAAGGTCATCACCGTTCAATGGCCAAAGCACCAACTCCAATATCGATTAAAAGTTTTTAAATAAGTGGATTAAGTCACGGTTTTTTTTTTTGCAATATCATTATTAAAGAACACCATGTTAACACACATTTACGGAATATATAATGGTTTATACTTTATAGCCTTTGATCTATGCTAGAGTTTGGACTGCAAGTAAACAATATTTTTAACAGGTTAGCACTTTCCTCATTTTTCGGAATTTTTTTCTAAATAAAAATTAAACACAGTGGTCACATTCATAGAATTGACAATTAGGCTCCGTTTGTTTAGACGTAAAATGTTTTACCTATTTTTCGGTGGTTGGTTGTGTAAAAAATGAGGAAAACGTTTTACACGTAAAACATTTTCCATCAATTGGATGAAAATGACTTACCCTTAAATCTTCCGTAAGTTATTTTCTGAAATGAACCCGCTGCCTTCTACTGAAATTCTCACTGCTTAGTTTTCTCGATCATCAGTCCTGACAAATGTTCAAGTGGACACACAGCAATGGACCTTTTGCTCCTTGGATCAAATAAGAAAGAAGTGGATCATATCAAAGACTTGCTTCGACAAGCCAATGCCGAACAGGTGCCTTCGGTGCGTTTGAATTTCTGTTGTTACGTTTAATTATAGCATTCTAATTATCTGTTAATCATATAGTCTTGTGTGAGGAAGAACATCGGCTGGGTCTTCGATCCATCGGCCGGTACATCAAACCAGGAGGATCTTTCGATCGTGACATCCATTAACCGGCCGCGAGATCCATCTCTCTGGGACATGTTTGTTTTATTCTGCTTTCTGATGCATACTTTCAATTACTGTCTCGGCTCACCTTTAACTGTTTAAAGGCTAAAAACAGACAACGTGTTAGAATTAAATAAAGCATTTGTTAATCATATGTCGAACAATTATGGGCCAGTCTCACGACTGGGCAAAGAGGGATGCCTAACACCTTCCCCTTATTATACTCTTGGCTCCCGTACCCAGAATCTCTATTTGTTTTTCTTAGTTTGGGCGACTCTATTTTTGATGATAACCGCTATCGTGTGGCGATATTCCTAGCCATGGGAATATCCACGATCTTGGTTTATGAAGTGGAAAGCAAACAAACAAACAACGTTGACCAATCTGTATGGCGATGCCCCGCTCAGGGAGGTGTCTACAGTTTTTGGCGACTCTGCTGGGGACTTGAGAGCCATAACCAGAAAGTTCAACATAAGACTAATACATCCTTTATCTAATTCATTTATCATATGCATCAAGCGGGCAAACCTCGTTGAGTTCACCCAATATCCCGACATGAAACAGGCTGTGTTAGGGGTTCAAGCAAACTCCACAGTCACTCGTACCTAGGGGTATATCAAAAGAGAAATCACCCAATTGTCGCCTATGATGGGCCGGCAAAAGGACTGGTGCCCTTTGACAACGGAGCACCCTTGAGACTACCCAAGCCTTTCATGTGTTAGAAAGCCGTAGAACTTATCAAAATAAAACAGGAACCCACAGGTTATGTTTTGTTCTGGATAGCCTGGAAGGGTGTCTAGAAAACCTTTAACGTTACTTGTACCAAGCCAAATAGTGCTCCAAGTGCCGTCAAAGGGGGGCTACTGTAGACACCCTATTCTGGACTGTCTAAATTAGTTTACTTACGGTCTTTGATTCCTCAATGATGATTAAGGTCAAGAACATCCTGAGATTGCTGGCGTGTTTGAGCTTTGAGTGTTCCGAACCTCATTTAAACCCTTTTGAACCCCATTTCAAATCCTTCAAACCAGAACCAAAAAGTCTCAAACAAAACCCTACTTGCATACGCTGGTGCTACATTGGCGTGCGCTGGTTCGCTACCACGTGTCAGTCATCGGTCAACTTTGACCGTTGATCGGGCTTGGACTGGCGTACACCAGTTATCTACTGGCGTACGCTAGTCAAAACCAGTCAAATGACACTATTTAACCACGTGCACAAGACTTTTTGGGCCCTCCAGAATCCTGTGCATTCGTCTGGTGGGTGGATACGTGCAAGGGACGTTCCATCTTTCCCCCACGTACCTCCTATCACCTCTCATCTTCATTAAATGCTTGAGAGACTCTCCTTCTCTAACCCAACCAGCCCTCAACCCAGCTGATTACACCCCTCTCCACTCCTATATATACCCCCTCTCTTCATCATTGTAAAGGGCTCACAAGGAGTTACCAAAAACTTGAAGCATTCAAGTCATCTCTCTCTCTCCATTAGTTCTTTGTTCTTCCTTTCCTCTCCTTGAGAAAGAAACAACAAGAAGCTCTCCCATACACTACAGCATACATCAATCCACCCACATTCCCCTTTCAAAGCCAAGTTCATGCTCAAATTCTCTCCAACAAACTCAAAAACAAAAGGTATATCACATGGGTATATTTCTCTGTTCTGATCCCTGAGGGGGGCTGGCAGGGTCAAGACTGACAATCAATACCAGTCCTGACTCTAAAGCTGGCAAGGTTTCAAAAACCGTTTCTAACTAGAATTGGTGTGTGCGGGTCATAAGCACGCGTACGCCGGTCCATGGCAGTACATATAGTTTTTTTAACTTGATCTGTCTAAAACTGGCGCACTCCAGTTCGGAGCTCTTCGGAACTGGCGTACTCCAGTTGTGAACTGGGTTCTGGATCTTTATTTTATGCTTTATTTCTTTTCCATTCATCACTAAGAACATGCCTAATAACCAGTTTGCTGCTTTCCATAGTTAAAGTTGCTAGTCGTACTTTCTTAATATTTGTTTCTGCTGCTATGGAGTGCCTCTGGGATTCTTCTGGTCATGTTCCAGAGCAAAGAAAGTGCAAAGCCAAACACTGGACAAAATGGTGTAACTAGCGTATGATAGTTAGATCTAGCCCAGTGGCTGGCCCTTGTATGGCAGCTAGGCCTTAGCCTCTGTTTACTCTCCCCACACTATTTACAAGGTGTTCTATTTATTGTATGTTTCTAAGTCTATTTCTGCTGTCCGTAACTGCTTAATATCTGCCTTATAAACTGTGTGGTTTATCTTGGGTGTGCACTGGTTCTTTCCAGAGTCTAGAGGGTTGAAAACAAGAGTTTTGAGTTTAGGCATACTGGCGCACGCCAATTCTGTTGCGGTGTACGCAGGTCATTTCTGCATGTAGTGGATCAGTTAGTGCATGCAGATTTCTTCCTGCATACAACATTCCGAACCAATGTGTTTCAGTCTGTTTAAGGCGCTCACAGGTGCTTGTTCTCAATTTATTTTCCTTGTTTCAATAAAATGAATCATACATGCCATTTTGCCACATAAATGCAACTTGTTATAGTTCTAATCCCCTTTAACTGTTCCTCCACCTTAATTGGCTGAAAAATGATTAATGAGAGAAAAATATAAATGTTTTACAAAATGCCCGAGTAGAGACCGATCTCTAGATTGGGCGAGAAGGGTGCCATAAAACCCTTCCTCCTCTCATAACCTGGCTTCCGAATCTCAGATATCGAAGGTGACGACGGTCCAGCCTACACGCCTTTTCAAAATCAAAATGTAGCAAATGTTTCAAGTTTGATTCCTTGGGTGTTTCACCACTAAAACCCGAGTGACGACTCTGAATTAAAGCGTTTCGCCGTGCTTTTCCAAAAAGGGGCGCACCCGATTTTATACCCAAAAATAAAATTTTCCTGGGCGTGTGCCCACACCATAAAACCCCCACAATCTGATGCACAAACCTAAACACCCCACAATACCGAAACTCCCCAAAATATCAATCTTATAACCCTGCCTCACAATTTCATATCCAATCCTAGCCAATACAACGCCCAAAGCACGCAAGCCAAGCCAACCTTAACCTTCCCGGAGGAGGATGGATGTTTCATGATGGAGGAAGAAGAAAACATTGAGTCCGATCAATCGGAAGTGATTGATCCCGACATGTCTGACAAGAGTGACGAAGAAGAACAAACAAAAGTAAAAGAGCTAAGAAAATGGAAAGAGCATTCCTGGGCAAAACACAATATGGAGGATCTCGACATTCCGTTTGTAGAAGATGATGAATGGCTGCGCACCTGGTTTGAAAACAGGAAGAAGGAAAAGGAGAGGGTCATTATGATGAGAAGGCATGCCCGCTTCGAGCTTGCCCAAATAGTGGTACCCATCAATTGTCCAAAAATCCCAACACCTATAGTTGTCTGGGAAACAATCAACCTCATCGAAAAATGGAAGAGTCCTAAATGCAACCTTGGATCAAACCTTATGAAGAGTGTGATTACAGCCAATGGATAGAAGAAAGAGATGATCTAGATTTCACATACACGGACCCGTATCAAACAGGGGAAAGTGACTTTGACAAAATGGAAGGAGAATACGATGATCCACTCGATGAAATCTCCTTAGCATCACTATTCAACCAAATGGCTGATCTCTCATATGGCTACACGATCAACAAGAGGGAGGAAGGAATGATGAAAACTCAAGTTGACATTTCCATTTGGGGACTACTCATGTCTCAAAGAGGTAACCGCCATACAAGCTTTGAGGATGGATCCAATTCAAAGGTCCTGTTTGGCAAAGAAGAGGGTGGAAAAGAGTATAAAGCTGTGAAGGGTAAAGAAAAGGAAGATGGCCCTGAAATGCCCGCAGTAGCTGAGAAGTCACAACATGGCAAAAAACATTAAACATTGTTTCTGTTTTCTAAATCAAACTAGGACATATTTTAGGCCCCTGTTTGGGCATTTTATTTCTGCTAGGTGAATTCTTGTTTCATCTTTTAGACTATGCTTATTCAATGATTTAATTCCTAAATTGCAATTACCATACGCTATAGTCTCTTTTCCAAACAAGGGAAATTTCAAGGAATCAAGTTCTTTGTGTCGCCGACAAAAGGGAAAGAAAGGATGAACTCTAGTTGCTTAAGAAACTAGGTTTTTGTCAAAACCTAGAAAGAATACGCTATCTCCATGAGAACACTTAGAGTTAGCTTACCCATCATGAAAGTACAAACACAAAGGAGATTCAGAAAATTGTCTCCATCAAACTCCTCTCCAAGACATAGAAAATCCTCTTGAGAGAAATGCTTGTTGGGTAACATGAGCACCTAAAAAAAGTAAGAGCAAAGCCTGCTAGGACAAGAAAATGCAAAAAAAAAAAAAAAAGCAGCCTAGGCAAAAGTTATGGCATTCAAAGAAAAGCTCGCTAGGAATTCAACCTCCATTAGGTAACCTAGGCAAAATCAAGAGCATGTGAGAAGAAAAACCAAGAGTGGAAACCCAACCTTAAAGGTGGTAATTTTGGAACTACGTTTATGGCCTGATTCCCTGATTGGGATACGTAAGCAATCTTGCTTCGAGATACGGCCCAAACGTTTGGAGATAAGGAAAAACATCAAAAAGTTTGTACTCAATGATAGGCTTAGCTAACCCTGCGTATTGAGCTCACAACAGATGAGTATCTCTTTCTCTAAGAATCGACAATAGCAAAAGACACAAGAATTATTGTTCGTCTCCTCCGACCTGAAGGTCGTTAATACAATGAGCAGGATACCTCGAAAACTCTTGAGTTTGGCAAACAGGCTATGGAACATGGCAAAAGCAAAAGGGATCAAATCAAGGTCAAGCATAAGAAGGAAGGAAAAGTAGGATGCCACTTGGCCAAAACAAAATCTACCTTCTTTTGGAAAATAGAAATAAAGGCTGAAGAATTAATACACTGGCTGTAATATCAATTCCTCAGCCAAGTAACCGATTCCTCGGCTAGCATTTCATTACTGTCTATCCGTAAATGCTTGTTCAAAATAATTTCAAAAGCCATGTTTTGACTATCACGTGTAAATTCAAAGGCATCTAGGGGTATAAAAAGCATTCCTCATTTCATAGACAAAAACTTGCTTACAAAAATCATCGCTGTGGTTGCTTTCACTATATAAATACAATTTCTGCTTGTCTTTCGCTAACTATGAACAGGAAAAAGAAAATCCTAAGGCTAGTCGTGACGGCATCTCTGAGACGATCTCTGGGACAAGGACTGCTCACTAGTTCTTGCATCCTCCCCACAAGCAGTTGGTACTTGCTCGGCCACTAGCTGTAACCAAAAGAGGATACAAGCATTCAAATCCAAGAAAGGATACAAAGCAAAAGGAGATGCATGGAAAAATCATACCTCGAGGATCCGGCGACGCTGTCTCCGAACCAAAGCCTTTGCACTCTGATAAGCATGAAGCCACTCCTGCACTATCTCAACAGGTACCTGTGGGATAACCAAACATTGCAAGCATCTAAGCATTGGATACAAAGCGAAGCAGCAAAAGCTAGAATGGAAAGCTAAAGATACTTGTGAAGCCTCGGCTGGTAGCTTGTAAAGCTGGGTCAAACAAGGAGTAAGCGCCAAGCGCTCCTCCTCTCCATCATCAGAATGGAAGGAGACGAAGGAAGGGGCCTGAGGCCAAACAGTAGCAATAGAAGCAACAGTAGGTGGAGCCAAGAAAGGCGACAGTACTCCGTATAGTCACCCGCCTAGAAGAGCAAGCTTGCCCTATCTCTGATCTGAGCATTCTTCAAATCTTCCTTAGACATCGAAGAAGTAAACCTCATCGACGCTGGAGGAGGAGGAGGAACAAACTGAAGTCCCTCAGCACGCGGGCGCCACTGACTGGCCACCTGATCACCTAAGTACCAGGCTCAGCAATATGGGCCCTCGAACAAGCTACGAGTACGATCCAAAATCCTGGAACGCGCAAGAGGGGCATCCTCTGGTACACCACCCCAAGGGTCAAAATGTACCTACAAAATGAAATCAAATCAGCCACGATACAAGGATATGGAAATCTAAAAACAAGAAATACAAAGGGAGAAGATAAGTACCTGATCGACTGTCAACCGGTCCAAAACCAGTCTCCATTCAAGAAGGTTCAGAACAGGTGACCGCGGCTTCCGTTGCCCCACCAACCATCGCTCATAGCAAGGAACACAGTTTGCATCCTCATGTCTAGTATCACTAGGAAACTGGAGAAGGTGCTCAAAAGCCCAGAGCTGAAAGATGAATTAGCAAAACGAGTTCAAAACTAGGAAAAGCTGAAACAGGAAAGGAGGTAAAAGAGAAGGATATATACCTTAAGTACCCGGTAGTCACCACCGAGGATGGGACTCTTGTCCCGAGAATAGGCTCCAAGATTGCCATATAGGGTGGCTAAAGCAGACGATCCCCAATCAAACTCCCTAACGACCTCCAAATGCTGCAAAGAGGCCAAGAGCTGTGTATGTACTGAACTATCCTTGTTGGCAAACAAAGTCTGTCTAAGGAGATAGAGAAGGAAAGCCCGCGTCAACTGCTCGACACTCACCTGAGTCAAAATATTGGCTTTCATGAAGGTCTTGCTCAAGCAAGAGACATCGAGATGGCCTCGTGAATGAAGGGGAGGCATCTTGCCCAAAAACCACCCTAAAGCTCCCTCTCGCTCCAAAGCTGAGGGTCAATCCGAAGAGGGGTCTCACCAGCAAAAGGGAAGTGGAACGTATTGGTGGTATCCAACCACCTTTCAACCAATGAGGTCATCAACGACCAATCGCTCATAGCGAGGAACACAGCAGATGACGGAACGTCGGTAGAAGAGGACGAAGGCAAGGAAGATGGCGTAGCCATCAGAAGCAAAACAACTGACAACCGAGAACAATGGTGAACAGTGGTGGTCGGAGGAACGACAGCGGCCGGACGACGGTGGTCAGAGGAACGGGGAGACGGAGAAATCTCGGACGAAAAGAAAAGAGGAAGAGGAGAAAAGAAAAAATGAGCCATGAAATCGATTAAACTGAACTTAAATCGATTTCCTGACGTTTGGCGTTCTCACGACTGAGATATTGATTATTCGGTTGAGACATTGTTTCTTCGGCCGTGAAATCAATCTGCGGGCTCCTTAATCCATTTCCCACAAGCTCAGTAAATTTTCCACGGTATACAAAATCAAGCAACCAATGAAGATTCTGGGTCCTCAACCAATGGAAAAAACAAGGAATGATAGAAATAGCCTTAAGGCCAATCTCAAGCAAATATAATGTGAGCAGATCAACCTCGGGGGCATCCCCGAGCATATGAAATCTCAAGCATCAGCGCCAAAATCATTTCAAGCTCAACAAACACCATAGCTCCACGCTCATTAAGGCTCGCTACTTCAAGCTCCATGCCTGCCATCTTGACAACTCTATAGCTCCATAGCTCCATATCCACTACCTCAGCTAAGTAACAGCTCTATCACTCAACAGCTCCATACCCACAGCCCTATGAACTAGTCCACATTATCCTCGCAGCTTCGCGCTTACCATTAGCAGCACCATGCTCTTTGATTCAAGCTCCCTGATCACTACCATTAAGTCACTCAGCAACCCTGCATTCATCTTGCGGCTCCGTGCTCTCTTGCATATTAACTCTGCAGCTCTATATCAGATAGCTCCTTCTCAGCAGGCTCTATGCCTTTACTCAACCATCTCAATCACCCAACGGCTCTCGTCTACTATCACAAACTCAGCTACTCTAAGCCCAGAGCTCAGCAGCTCTACGCCCACTACTCAGCGGCTCTACGCCCACTATCTTAGCGGGTCTACGCCCACAAACACAGCGGCTCCAAGCCCATTCATACAACAGCTCGACGCCCTAAGTCACTATCTCAACTGGCTCTACGCCGTAACGCTACTCAACGGCTCTACGCCCACTATCTCAGTGGCTCTATGCCCACAAACACAGCGGCTCCAAGCCCATTCATACAATGGCTCGATGCCTTTAGTCACCATCTCAACTGGCTCTACGTCGTAACGGCTCTAAGCCCACTGCTCAGTGGCTCTGCGCCAACTATCTCAGCAGCTTTACATCCACCATCTCATCTGGGCTCTATGCCGTAACGCTACTCAATGGCTCCAAGCCCACTATCTCAGCAGTTCTACGCCCGTGCCCATTATCTCAGCAGCTCTACGCTCGCTATAACACTACTCAACGGCTCTAAGCCCACTATCTCAACTGGCTCTACGCCGCCCTAATAAACAAGATATCATCTGTTCTCAGGCTCTACGCTTGAATGCTCAAAATCTAACATTTTGAATGCTCAAAGCTCTTCGAATGCCCAACCACTGTGTACTGGATGCTCAAGTTCTACACTTGAATGCTCAAGCTCTATGCTTGAATGCCCAACCACTGCGTACTGGATGCTCAAAACCTGTACTTTGAATGCTCGAATTCTACCCTCCGAATGGTCGAGCTCTACACTCTGAATGCTCAAGTCTAGAACTTGAAAGAAGCTCTACGTTTAAAAGCAAACACACAAGCACAAGTCCATGCACATATTGCATCAATCATATCGAGTCTGCATCATCATATCTGCTTACATCTAACCATCATCATCACCATATCTATACACGTCTAATCATAATTATCATATGCATACTATGTTTTGCATCTCTCTCACTCATGAAACAAGTCAATTCTGCAATCAACTGGCTCTACACCTCGGTTTTATTGATCGGTCCAGTGCCTCGATCCTTTGGCTCTACGCCAAAATTTATGCTGGGAAAGCTCCGTGCACAAACCTTCAAAACGCAACCGACTATACGCCTCGGTTCAATCACTTCAAGCTCTAAGCTCCAGTTCCTCAGGCTTTCGCCTTATGAACACAACAAGCTCTACGCCTCGACTCAAATCACTTCAAGCTCTAAGATCCAACTCCTTTGGCTCTACACCAAAATTTATGATTAGAAAGCTCCGTGCACAGACCATCAGAATGCAAGCGGCTCTACGCCTCGGTTCAACCACGTCAAGCTCTAAACTTCAAACTCTACAGGCTCTCGCCTTATGATCAAATACCAGCTCCGCGCTTCGGTTCTATCAAGCTCAAAGCTCCATCCCACTTTATGCTCTCGCCTCAAGATTACAACCGGCTTCGTGCCTCGGTTCCCTCACCTCAACGCTCCATGCTCGAGTTACTGGCCTTACGCCCTCCCAATATCTCAAAATCAACGTCCAAATCATCCCCAATAGATGGCTTGGATTCCACCCCAATTACATCAATTCCATCAAGCTAATTCACAAGGATAGGCTACTCTACCGAGCTCCCCTCAGCCAAAGTAAGGATGATCAAGAAAAGCAAATAACTCACTCGCTGTGTATTGTTCTACCCCAAAATTCTGAAAATGCTCTCTGCAAAAACTCCTTAGCAGCTCCGAGATCCTTCAACTATTCTCCGCCAAAACCCTAGTATTGCCAAGGTATGTTGCACTATAGCTTTTAAAGCCCGAAGGTACATCTTCTGTTTCTAACCCTCTAAACTTTTTATTTTTCTTTATTGCCATTGAACTATGATTGGTCTGAATTTCTCTTATGGAATACGTAGGCAGCCTCCTGGCCCAACCATAACAAAAACCTTTTTTCAAAAACCCATTGGAATAGTGGTTGGATCAAATTGAGTTGCTTTTACAGCTTTGACTTTTAATTAAACATGTATCGTGATCCGTCTAAGTTCAATCAAAGAGGGGCATCTATAGACACCCCAATTTGGCCTAACGATTATTTCAAGTCCCACCTTGGAGACCATCCCGATGATGATATGGATACAGTGATTGCTGATTGACTTCTCGTAAACCCATGGACTTATGGTAAGAATTTTGAGCCACTTAGAGGACCCAATCCAGAGCCAAATAGCCTTTCAGACATAAATATAGTATCCTAGGAGAATATTTCTATCGGCCGTAACATCGATCTAACGGCCTAAACATCCATTCTTCACCCGTGAAGCCCATTGCCTGAAAATCTCCCTGAGAGATTGATCCTTCAGCCGCCAGGTCCATCCTTCGGTCGCTCAATCGTTCCTTCGGCCGCCAGATCGTCTATTTTCCAGATTCTAGAATATTCTGTCATACATTTGATCTGATCCTTAAAACCCTAGCAGCCTTTCTCCGATGCGTTCAAGCTACGCAACAAATTCGACTAGAGATCTTCTAGCCCTAGAATTCCATTTTGATTCATGCCATATGATTGGCTGGAGTGAGTCACCAATTGTCTATATAAAGGGCCCTTAGGGTTCCGAAATAAAGACATGAAATTCATATCATTGTACACCCTTTCTAGCCATGATATTCTGCAGAAATACACTCTCAAATCCCCTCTACAAAAACCCTAACCTCCCGAAGGTAGCCGCTAATTCGACAATCAAACCCCGGAGTTCAAACCCTAACCCTAGGGTTTTCAAAAAGCAAATCAGTCAATCACACTTAATCCGAAGCAATCAACCCACTGAGGGGTCAAAGTGGTGAGGCCCAGGGGCCTTTGGTTCATTTTAATTTTTGTTTTTATGTTTAATTATAGCATTCTGATTATCTGTTAATTGTATAGTCTTGTGTGAGGAAGAACATCGGCTGGGTCTTCGATCCATCGGCCAGTACATCAAACCAGGAGGATCTCTCGGCCGTGACATCCATTCACCAGCCATGAGATCCATCTCCCTGGGACATGTTTGTTTTATTCTGCTTTCTGATGCATGCTTTCAATTACTGTCTCGGCTCACCTTTAATTGTTTAAAGGCTAAAAATAGACTACGTGTTAGAATTAAATAAAGTATTTGTTAATCATATGTCGAACAATTATGGGCCAGTCTCACGATTGGGCAAAGAGGGGTGCCTAACACCTTCCCCTTATTGTACTTTTGGCTTCCGTACCCGGAATCTCTATTTGTTTTTCCTAGTTTTTATAAACTAGGTGGCGACTCTATTTTTGATGATAACCGCTATCGTGTGGTGATGTTCCTAGCCATGGGAATATCCACGATCCTGATTTATGAAGTGGAAAGCAAACAACCAAACAGTGTTGACCAATCTGTATGGCGATGCCCCACTCAGGGAGGTGTCTACAATAGTCCTTTAACTCTTTAGGAATTAGCCATGAAAGATCTTAAAGCTACTCCTACGAAGCTTGATGATCTTAAGGCAGAAGTTAAAGATCCTTTAGAGGATTTTAATGTAGGAATTGAAGAAGATCCTAAAATTCTTCATGTATGTGCTTCTTTACCTGATGAAATGAAGGATTGTTTGAAGTATTTGTTATCTGAATTTAAAGATTGATTTGCTTGGGATTATCCTGACATGCCTGGTTTGGATGGATCATTGGTTGAACATAGGATTCCTATTAAAGAGGACTTTGTTCCATATCAACAAACCCCAAGACAAATGACACCTGAAGTGCAAAGAAAGGTTAAGAAAGAAATGGAACGATTATTTAAAGCCAAATTCATAAGGCCAGTTAGATATGTGGAATGGATTTCCAACGTTGTTCTTGTGATAAAAAAGAATGGTAAAGTTAGAATTTGTATCGATTTTAGAAATCTGAATACAACATCACCTAAAGATGAGTATCATATGCCTGTTGTAGATCATTTGGTTGATGCAACTGCAGGCCATCAATTTCTTTCCTTCATGGATGGATATTCTGGTTATAACCAAATATTCATTGCTGAAGAAGATACACACAAGATTGCATTTCAATGTCCAGGCTATATTGGATTATTCGAGTGGGTTGTGATGGCATTTGGATTGAAAAATGCAGGTGCAACTTATCAAAGGACTATTAATGTAATCTTCCATGATTTGATTATAAGATTCATGGAAGTCTATATTGATGATGTGGTAGTTAAATCACATATGTTTGATGATCATATTGATCACTTAAAATAGGTCTTGCAAAGAATGAGACATTATCAGTTAACAATGAATGCCACAAAATGTGCTTTTGGAGTCACTGCTGGAAACTTCCTTGGATTCCTAGTACATAAGAAAGGAATTGAAATTGATAAAGATAAAGCCAAATCAATTATGGAAGCACAACCACCAACAAATAAGCAAGAACTCCAACAGTTCTTGGGACAAGTTAATTTCCTTAGAAGATTTATTTCCAATTTGTCTGGAAAAACTCTTGCCTTTTCTCCACTATTAAAGATGAAATCTCAGAAAGATTTTAGATAGGATGAAAAACACCAGAAGGCTTTGAATTTCTAAAATAATCATTAATTAAGCGTCCTATTCTTATGCCACTAATATATGGTAAACCATTAAAATTGTACATTTCAGCCAATCATGAGTCGATTGGTAGTCTTTTGGCTCAGGATAATGAAAACGGTCATGAGTAGGCCATATATTATCTTAGCAGAAGATTGAATGAGTGTGAAGTAAAGTATAAACCAATTGAGAAGTTATGCCTTACATTGTATTTTTCTACAATCAAACTAAGGTATTATATGTTGTCGTTGACGGTGCATGTGATTGCACAAACTGACATTATCAAATATATTTTAACAAGGCCTATACTAAGAGGTAAATAAGGCAAATTGTAACAATCCTGATTTTTAGTAAGTAAAAATTTCGTTAAAAATTTTGAATTTTATTTTAATAGTTGGATTTGCTTCCAAAAATTCCTTTTGTATTTCTAAAAATTTGTCATAATTAGAATTTTAGTCTTTTAAAATTATATTTCTTGGCTAGAGATTCTACTTGGCAAGTATAGTTAGATTCTAACCAATAAGTTAGAGGAACCTAACTACCAATTCATCTAGTTACTTTCTCCTAATCCTAGATGAGCCTTTTGAACCTCCTTGAACCTTTCAAACCCTAGTGGAACCCTTTGGACTTTTAACCTTTACCCATTGGACAATAAAAGTTAGGAAAACTTTTATCCATTGGACAATAGATCTTTCCTCCAAGATCTTTTGCTAGATTTATTAAAGTACATAGATATAATTATATATAGATATATATATAACCACATGCATAAAAGGACATGCAGTCTTTCAAAGTCTTATTAAAATATTGCCTTATTCTTTTATCCATTGGTCAATAACCGCTAGGGAATTTGTTATCCATTGGGTAATAGGGTCAATCTTCCATCAAATACTAGGATTTTCTAAATTATTATTTCCCATGGGATAATATACTCATATATATATATATATATATATATATATATGTACTTAATAATATATTGCCCTAAGATTTCCTAAAGTGCATAATCTAATTTTATAATGCAACATATTTATATAATAAGAACATGTGCATAATTGATTATTTTAATAAGAAAATCTTAATACTTGAAATCTATTAGATTTCGTAGTACTTTAAGTACATGTATATATATGTTTATATGTACTTCATAATCTCTTATTATATTCCTAGGATCTAATCATATCTTCCTTAGATTTTCTAGGATTCTTTTTGAGCATGTGCCTCTCTATATATATATATATAAACTTACTAAAAGAGGATGAAGATCAGGGTCTTCGTATCCTGAAACTTAGAGAGAGAGGGAAGAAGAGAGTAATGAAACTAGAAAACTGAAAATTGAGCCTTTTTTTTACTGGAGTCTGTGGTTCCTTTTATAGAATAAGGAACTAGAAACTGTTTACAAATAATGACTGGATTTACTGTGGCCATGTGACTTGCTTTTACTGTGACCATGTGACTTCTTTCGGTGGGAAAGTGACTGGATTACTGTTGGGAGATGCCCTTGGTCCTCTTTGAATGACCAATGATGCCTTTTCTTTTGGTAAAGCTGACTGAATGGGAAAATGTTTCCTCATTGCGTGGGTAAGTTGGTGATGCTTTTGTCCTTCATGAGTAACTGTTAAGAGATGCTGTCGGTTCTTGATGACTTTTGCTTATGGTGAAATCAAAATTCTTTTCAGAATTCCATCAAATTATCTAAGTTGTGCATTTCTTCCAATGTCAAATTATCCCAATAATCTTGACCATTATCTTCACTGGCAGAAAAATCTGATGTTGTTGACGAGTTGTTGCTGGTTTGTTGATTCTGGTATTTGGCCACTAATTCTCCAAAATGAGTATGGAAAATAAATGGAACTTCTTCAATAGGTTCAATAGATCTGATCTTCTGAATTGAATCTTCACAAATTAATTTGTAATTATCTTCAGAGTAATGATCAATATCTCCCAGTTTGCAAGCAATTGACCAAGCTCTATGATGTCGGATTTGACTTCTGGTTGATTGTGAACAAGGCCATGGGACCTCATCTTCAATAAGTTGAATCGGGAGATGAATTCTGCTGAATGGCCAGTTGGCTGAGAGATACATAATGTGCTGGGCTGGTATTATGCTCCCAGTATGTGTCCATTTCGGCGTTTTACTTTTGATCAGAAATTGGCAACGCAAATCTCCATATTTGGCGAAAAGGTTATTAACACAGACTGCCAGTTTTCTAGTGACTTGGTCTGTTTGCTCCGGATCAGTAAAAATGATTTGTCTAAGAAATCCATGATCTAAAAGAGTCATGGGAGTAATTTCAATATTTTTATTTTTGTAAGTAGTATAAATATTTTTAAAGTACTGCATATCAATGCAGGCTTTAGGAATGCTAAAAGTTAGTTGACAAGGGCAATCAATTCTTTCTAAAGGTATATTTTTACAAAGAGGGTTGGTTCTGGGACAATTGACTCGATCTTGGTTTTCTCTATAAAGAGTTTCCCAAGTGATTTGTAAGCCAGGAATTATTTTTGTAGATAATTTAGTAAGAGTTTGAAATAGAAATTCTTGAAAATGATAACCACTTTGTCTACCCAGATGTTGAATATGGCTAATTAGATCAATAGGGAAATTGTTTGGAAAATATAATCGGTTTTTGGGAGACAGGTGGTTGGTTGAAATATTTTGCATAAGAACAGGCAAATGGCTAAGTGCCTCTGGTAGCTGGAATATTATGTTACTGATGTTTCTTTCTACAATCTCACTGCTCCCTCTAAGCTCATTGCTTTCTACAATCTCACTACTCCCTTTATGCAAATGTTTACTGATGTTTCTTTCTACAACTCACTGCTCCCTCTATGCAAATGTTGAGAAAATTGTTGCTGAATAGTTTTGATTTCATTTTGTAAAATATAATTTTTTGCTTTAAATTGAATATTTTGTCGTGAGATTTTTGAAAGTTTAGTAGTTGAATGTTGTAATTCATTGACTACTGAGACAAAAGATTTATCATTATTATCTCGAATTTTATTTTGCTCACAAAAGTAATAATTTAAACTATTTAATGTATTTATATAACTAAGATTATAACGATAATCCCCACACAAGTTCCAGAGAGCATCTAGGAGACATTGTTGGGTTTCGTCAATATTTTCTAAATAACTGAGTTTCCTAAATTTAATACTAGCTCCCTCAGGAATGACTGGTAGTGTGAATGCTCCGAAGGCTATTCCTTTTTGAGTCATCATCTGTAGAACAATCCAAGAAATCATTAGTGGGATAAATTGAATAAGTCTTGAGTTGTTGTAATTCATTTTGTCTTGGCTTAGTAAGGAATTCAAACTGTATTTTTTGTGTATTCAAAGTAGTAGTAATCTTGTTACTAGACACGGTAAATGGATAAAGTAGATAAATAAAAGGTACTCCTAATATTACTTTATCAGATAAATCCTTTACTAAAACAAAAGAAGTGATAAAATCTGTTTTGTTTTGTTGAACAATTACTTTGGGCAGCTTATATGCTATTTTCATGTTACTACCATTTGCTGAGCTTAGCATTTCTGTTGTTGACTGATAATATTTGACAGGTATTAAATTTTCTTGAATACAATTGAGATCTGCTCCAGTGTCAATTAGAGCTGTTATTTCTATAACAAAATCATTTATTATAAGCTTGACTTTTGCATGCCATTTCTGGATATTTATGTTATTTATTATTTTTAATCTGATATTTTCATTTTCGTTTTCTAATCCTTCCATAAAATATTCTGTATTTTTACTATGGTTGGATCTAGAATTACTAGAACTGGACGATTCGGATAAAGTTTGGTCATCAGGAGCAGATGAGTTGCTTTTAGAAGTTTTTAATTTTCTTGGTTGGAATTCTAATTCTAATTTTTGGGTTATTACTTTTAATTTGGTTATTTCTGTTTTAATGAGATTTATTTCTTGTGCCAGATCTGTGACAGTGATTTCTTTGTGGATTTTATTAAATCTTTCTATGGTTGCATTGAGATTTATTATTGGTTTAGTGTATTGTGGTTGTGTTTTATTTTGCTGAATCATTACCCTTTTGAGTTTGTCAATATATTGTCTTTTTAACTCAAAATCATCTATTTTACTAATTAGATCAATTAGTAATTCTTCTTCAGGTATTTCTCTGTTGAGTGTACTTATACTTTTATTACAGCAATTATTAGTGCATCCTATTTGTATTGGATCATCATTAGAACTGTCATTTAGAGAGTGATATTCAGATGATTCGGATGATTCTTCTAAACTGTCTTCTAAATCAGTTGTATTTGCTAATCTAAAAATTTCTAAAATATGGTTCTTTTCGGTTTCTGAGATATTTAGTTGATTGATTTTTTCTTTGACTTTGCATTCTATTTTATAATGTCCCTTTTTTCCGCAATTATAACATGTAACTTGACTTTTGTCATTCGTAGTAATTTTCTTTTTGTTTTTTGATTGGTGACTTCTTGATTTTTCATAATATTTATCTTTGGAGAATTGAGGTTTATTTCTGGATTATTTTTGAATTTTTGGTTTTCAACACTTGATTTCTTTTTACTTCTAGAAGGGGCTATAGGGGGTAAACCATATTGTTGACAGAAATTTCCTAATTCATATTTAGCTTTATTCTTATCTTTCTGTGCTTGTTTATTAATTTTCATATCAATACACATTCGTAGTCCTTCTTTTTGAATAGTACTGACTATGTCACCATAAGTAAGTTTATCATATTCAATTATTCCAGTAGGTTGACTTAAGACATCCCTAATCTTATGAGCAAATAGGTTAGGAAGGCCATTAATAAATTTTTCTTTCCAAAACGACTTTGTGCAGTCGTCACGGAGCATTACTCTGGACATAAAAACATCTTTGTACCATCTAAAGTCACTCAATGTTGGAAAGTACAAATTACTTAACTGGTCATGGATTCTAGAGGTAATGTTACTAGGTTGACCAACAAAATGCTTAATTATAGTATAAATTAATGTATTTATTCCATCAAGTATTCCTAATCCTATTTCATTATCAAAAATTGGGAGGCCATCTTCTCCTATTTGGGTGGCATGTATTATTTCTTGTCTTGACTCATGGGAAAGGTACTTATCCCACCATGCCTTTAGCATACCAGTGAAACCGGAGGTTAACAGTTCTACTATTTGTGGTTGACCATGGTCAAGGTTACTTAGGTAACTATTTGCTACCATGGACATATGATTTAACTTTTCTAAAATTTGATTTTCACTGAGTCCATCAATATTCCATTCGTAGAGTTTACTAGAAGATACTGAAAACTGATGAGTTATTTCTTCATACTGTAAATCGGGTGGAGTGGGGTGAGAGTACCAATTTTTGGTTAGGCTTGTTGGATTAAATGTTGGTGTAACTAATTTATTTATTCTTTGGGCAGAGAATTGTTGTTGTAGTTGGGAAATATCACTGTCAGACGAAGACTGTGATTGTTGACTAAGAATAGGACGTTTAGTAATGGTGCTAATTTGTGATGGTTCTGCTTTAATGGTTAATTTGGTTAATAATTCTTCTATTTTATTAATATCTTGTTTTGTTGTAGGGATTTTTGTCCTGTTTTCAGTGAGTCTTATTAGGGGTTTTTCTATAATAGACTTACTGGTTGAAGGGGTGGATTTTACTGATAATTCATCCATTTTAATTTCTAGTTTATCTAATTGTTTACTAATGGTATTGAGGCACTGATTGGTATAATTATTTTGTTCAATAATTTGACTGTTGTCTGGTTTACTAGGTATTTTAAATGGTGAGGCAGTAACAGCGGAGCCTTTGTGATCTATAATTATGGTGTCTAAAGGGGGATGACTTGTGTGGACTATGGAATTATCTGATTTTTTCCATCTTACTTTTGTAATAGTATTTACTCTCTTGTAATGATTTTCTAGATATTCAAAAAATGGGACTTGACTATTAGTTTTGGCAATATACTTTTTCCAACAGACTTTTATCTTTTGCCTCTTTTCTTTGTATATATATATATATATGTATATATACATATATACATATATATATATGTATATATGTATATATACATATATGTGTATATATATATATGTATATATACATATATTGTACTAAAGAGAGAGAGAGAGAAATAGCCGAGAGGAGAGAGAGAGAAAGGGCCGAAGGAAAGTGGAGGGAGAGAGAGAGAAGGAGATTTGGTTGTACCTTGACTTGATCCTCCATGATCTTCTTACATCTTTTCAATCTTGGGTTATATACTTCTTTCAAACAAAATCTATCTTCCAATGTCCTTTGATGTCCTTTATTTATAAAATCTTTGTACAACCCTCCACCAATCTTTCCATAATCCTATTCAAAGTACCAAATCTAGCCATGCAAGCCTAGAACTAAGTCTTGATCTTTCAAAGATAGCATGACAAGTTGAATAGATATGGAGAGGGAGAGAGAATTCGGATGGGAGGGAGAGAGAGAGGAGCCTTGGCCTATAAATAGCAAGCCATCCCAAGTCATTTCTCACACCTTCACTCATTGCTCCAACTTCTCTCTAGAATTTCTAAGCTTTCCAAGTTCCAAAGTTCAATTTTCTTGAGTTTTCTTGAAGTTCTTGAGAGCTACCTCCAAACCATCTCCAAAAACCACCCCTAGATCTTTAAAGTAGTCTAGTTTAGTTAGCAAAGTTGTTTCTAGGAAGAGAAAACCCATCTCTCTTCCTTTCGAAGCACTTTGGAGTTGTTATGCTGCCAAACCGACGACTAATTCTCAAAACCGACCTACCACCAAGAAGAAAGGTAGATTTTCCCTTACTCATTAATTCTAAGTATAAAAGTTGTATGATCATGTAGATTCTCCCTAACTACTACCCCTAAGTATATGTAGATTTTCCTTTACTCATTAATTCTAAGTATAAAAGTTGTATGATCATGTAGATTAATCTCTACTCATTCTCCTTATCTACTACTTCTAAGTATATGTAGATTAATCTATACTCATTCTCCCTAGCATAACTTTCCTAATCATTTTCTTTAAAGTAGATGAGGTTTACTATCGTTTATAATGATTGGAATGCATGATGAACTTAGCTTTGGCGAATGGAAGTATGAGCATGTTGAATTATCGATCTTTACATTAATAAACATATGTTGTTTAGAATTTTCCACAAAGGAAGAAAGTACGGATTTTTTTTTAAAAGATTGGAATGTTATCGCTTGAATGGAAGTATTCGGAATTTGATCTTTAAAAGCGTTATGTGCATGCTTACGTGAATTGCTCGCATTACTTGTGGTATAATATTGAGTTGGATGATCTTGTTAGTTTAGTTCCAAGTTTTCAATGAATGATTTATAATTACCTGTGAAGTGCTACCGCGGAGTCTATGCATGAAAACGTGACACAAAAATCAAGAAAGTAAAAACATGACACCTAGGGTGTGGATAATGATGAGATGTGTTTTGAAACCGCAATGTGGCCGAACTTGGTAGCCCATTGTGTGTATGGAAACCCGCGATGAGGCTGGACTTGGTAGCCCATCGTGTGGATTGTGAAAATCGCAACGTGGCCGGACTTGGTAGCCCGTTGTGTGTATGAAAACTCGTAATGTGGCCGGACTTGGTAGCCCATTGCGTGGATTGTGAAAATCACAATGTGGCCGGACTTGGTAGCCCATTGTGAAGATTGCCAATGCGGCCGGACGTGGTAGCCTCATTGGTAATGTGGTTTGGTTATCCGCGGAGAGGAGCCAATGCAAGTTTTGTGTGCCAATGGAAACCCGGTGTGGCGGAACCATTGTGAGGATACTCAGGAACCCGAAACGGCGGAACCGAGGTTGGGTGTGTAAAAATGATTTTGGAAATGACGATTTGGTTTATGAGAAACGGAAAATGGTGATACGGTCCACGATGAGTCGCGTAGGAGAAACTCAGAAAACCATGGACACAAACGATAGTTGATTAGCGAATGTGGATGTGTCATTGTGAATTATTTTGTTAAATATGCATGTATTACGTGGAAATCGTTAGTATTACGATCTACTGTTTGTAAGTTAAGGGTTAGTGGGTATGGGTTCTCTATTGAGCTTTTGTAGCTCATGGTGTTACCTTTTAGTGACCCTGACATATTATATTGGTGGTGACGCCGGTATAATATGTCAGACTTTGTAGATGAACAGGGTGAGCTGTACACCTTGGAGGCTTTTGGAGCTGAAGAGCTGGCTACGATGGAAGAACAGGCGGAACTGTAGTTAAAAACCTTAGTTTCCCTTCCCTTGTGTAATGAAAGTACTCTTACGGAGGTTGTGATGTAATAAAGAGCCAGACTCTATTTTGAAGTTGGAATAAAATTGTCTATTTAACGTACCAAAAATTTGGGGGCGTTACACAAATGGTTTTTAGCATTGGTAGAATATTGTTTACAATATGTGCCTCAAAAGGATTTCCTTACAGATCATCCTAATATGTTAATGGAGAAGGATGAGTTTGAAATCCATATGGTTGAAATAAAACCTTCGAAACTGTCATTTGATGGTTCAAAAACGGATAGGGGAGTTAGAGCAGGTGTAGTTTTTACATCTCCCAAAGGGAAACTATTACAGTTTTCTTTCTAACTAGATGAAAACATTTTGTCCAGTAATCAGGCTGAGTATGAAGCCTTGATTATTGGCTTAGAAATTGCAAAAGAGTTAAATATAAGACATTTAAATGTTACAGGAGATTCACAATTGGTGATTCGACAGGTAACATGTGAATATAAATGCAATCATCCATTACTAGAATTACAACTACAAAAAGTTAAAATTCTTGTATCTCATTTTGATGATTTGCAATTACAACATGTATATAGATTAGAAAATGGTGAGGCCAATCAAATGGCACAAATTGCTTCTGGAGTTAGGATCCCAGAAGGGCAAGATGAAAAATTGATAAGAGTGCAAAAGAGAATTTTACCTTTCTTTGTTGAAAAAGAGGAATGATTTAGATGTTATGGAAATAAACCTATTTGATGATTGGAGAGTTTCAATAAAGAAGTTTTTGGAAAATCCAAATGAAAAGACAAACAAAAATATAAAACAGAGGGCTATTAATTACATTATTTTGGGTGATGATTTATTTAGAAAATCATCAGATGAGGTGTTGTTGTTATGTATTGCAAAACCTCAAACAATGACAGTGATGGGAGAAGTTCATGAGGGAACTTGTGGATCTCATCAATTTGGAGAAAAAATGAAATGGTCAATCAAAAGGTATGGCTATTATTGGCCAACTATAAGAAAGGATTGCATTGCATATGCAAAGGGTTGTCAAAAATGTTAGCAATATGGGCCAACTCAAAAGGTCCCAGCTTTTCCCTTACAACCAATCGTTAAACCTTGGCCTTTTAGAGGTTGGGCGATTGATATGATCGGTGAAATTATACCCCATTCTTCTTTACAACATGAGTATGTAATGGTGGCCACTGGTTGTTTCACAAAATGAAAAGAAGCTGTTCCTTTAAAAAATGTGGCTCAGAAGCAAGTGATTGATTTCATAGAGGAATATATTTTCTATTGATTTGGTATTCCTGAAACAATTACAGTTGACCAAGCATCTATGTTTAATGGTCAGGAGGTAATGGCTTATGCTAGTTCATTTGGAGTCAAAATTTTAAACTCTTCTCCTTATTATGCCCAAGCAAATGGGCAAGTGGAATCTACCAGTAAAATTATTAAAAATACCTTGTCCAAAATGATTACTGATAATCCCAGAGAATGGTATGATTTATTGTCAAAAGTGTTATTGGCTTATAGAACATCAAAAAGGGACAGTACCAAAGCTATACCATATGAATTGGTGTACGGTCAAGCTGCAGTTTTACCCGTCGAAATTGATGTTACATCTTATAGAATTGTTAAACATTATGATCAAGGCAATTTTGATTTTGAAGAGGCAACGTACAGAGAGTTGGATGGACTAGAAGAGTCTAGAATTGATGCCTTAAACAATATACAAGCACAAAAGAAAAAATTAGAAAGAGTTTATAATAAAAGGGTCCATGAGAAATCATTTGCATAAAGTGATTTAGTTTGGAAGGCAATTTTGCCTTTAGACAAGAAAAAGAAAGGGAAATTTGGCAAATGGTCGCCCAATTGGGAGGGACCATTTCGTGTGTTAAAAGTCCTGAGAGGTGGAGCTTATCAATTGGAATCAATACTTGGGATTGCTCATGAGAGAACAATAAATGGGAAATACTTGAAAACATACTTTCCATCCCCATGGGAATCAGTCGATTCATAAGAAATTACTAATTGAAAGTGATTCAAAGACAAGTGATTATAGCATAAAAGCCTATAGATTGAGGCTTACTTTTCATTCAATAGAAACATATTACATTACCTGCTCAAAAGGAAATAAAACTAAAAACATGAAAAATAGACAGAGTCTACTAATCTAGGCTCCAATAGGTGCAATAGGGTTGCCAGCAGCGTTGATCTTGATAATCTCAAAATAGAGAGGGAAGCTTCAAGTCACAAAAACATGGAATTTCTCCCAAGCATAAGTCAGTAAATCGTGCTCCTTGTCCCTGGCGATTTCTTCTGCATCCATTTTTATTTTCTTTTCCACTAACAGTCTCATGGCCCTTACCCTTTTCTCAGCTTTAGCTAAGAGTTTTGCCCTTTTATAGATCTTGGTCTTTAGCCAGCTTTGGTGTTTCTTGCGAAGGGTTTTTGGAGGGTTCGGAGGTAGAACCCAAGTGGAGTTACCAAGTTCCATCACTTTGTTATGAAGCTTAACCATTTTGTCATGATTTACTTCATAATCAACCCAGAATGGGTCATAATGAGCAGCAATACTGGCTTTCATCTAAAGACTTATAAGAGGCAGAGCAGATTGAACCCATGCAGGTGGGGGGTGATGAGAGTACTTTCATATAACTGGAGAGTTTCACATGCCCACAGAAAGTTTAGGTACGGGACATGTTCTTCCAAAATATGAATATCTAAAAAAGCAAAAGCAGCCAATAATTCTTTGGCTATTGTCTCATCAGAATCCCCAAAAACTGTGTACCCTACATGGGCAGCATGAGAAAGTGGGGGATCGTACCTCAGTTTTTCTAATTCCTGGAACCAATCAAGGTTCTCAGGCAGAGGAATGATGTTGGGCTCATCATCAGAAAAATTAACAGGGTAGCAGGGCTTTCGGACTACTTCTTTCCAGTAGTGCTGTTGATGTTTTGCCCTCTCAAAGAGAGATTCGTGACTCTCTAAGTTTGGTTGCCACCTGCTTCTACTAGTTGAAATGGCATTGGCCTATAGGTTGAGGAAAGCAATGAATCCAGTAGCATTGCCCTTGGCTCCTCTCTAACTCAAGGAAACTGATAATTAACTTTGACATGAGAACGTCGAATGCTGGGGCTTGGACTTGATGATGGAGTGTCCATTTTTGCTATTACCCTTTCTATGGGTAACTCAATGCCCCAAATAGCAGGAGGATTGGAAGGCAAAGGGTCATCCCAGCCAGAGATGGCTGTGATTGGAGAAAGTGGACAATCGACGGAGGATTTACCTTCTTCAAAGGTAGATATGGATGTTTTTGCCTCGATTTCCATAGTTTCAAGGTTTTGATTTGTAACGCCCTGAATTTTGGGTACGTTAAAAGGACATTTTATTGATAACATCAAATGGAGTCTGGCTCTTATTACAACAAATACTCTCACAAGAGTTCAATATTTACACAAATGAAGGGGGTTCTAAGGTTCCTAACTACTGCTCTTCCTTCTTCTCCATCCTAGCCAGCTCCTCAGCTCCAAAAGCCTCCAAGGTGTATTGTTCATCTTGATCATCTACAAGATCTGACACATTATACCAGCGTCACCACCGATATAATATGTCAGGGTCACCAAAAGGCAACACCGTGAGCTACAAAGCTCAGCAGAGTAATCCCATACCTGCTAACCCATAACTTAAAACAACAGGAAATAATAACACATCGATTTCCACATAATACATATATACGCAGCTAATCAATGACACATCCATATTCGTTAATCAACTATCGTTGGTGTCCAAGATTTTCGGGTTTCTCCTACGCGACTCATCGTAGATTGTGTCAACGTTTTCATTTACAAAACAATCTTTCAAAAATCATTTGTTTAACACACCCAACCTTTCAAAATCATTTGCATTGGCTTCGTACCGTAGATAACCAAGCTACACACCCCTTTTAAAAATCATTTGCATTGGCTCCGTACCGCGGATAACCAAGCTACACACCTAACCTCGGTTCCGTCGCGCCGGGTTCCCGAGTATCCTCACAATGGTTCCGCCGCGCCGGGTTCCCATTGGCACACAATTGCATTGGCTCCGTACCGCGGATAACCAAGCTACACACCCAACCTCGGTTCCGCCGCGCCGGGTTCTCGAGTGTCCTCACAATGGTTCCGCCGCGCCGGGTTCCCATTGGCACACAAAACTTGCATTGGCTCCTCTCCGCGGATAACCAAGCCACATTACCAATGAGGCTACCACGTCCGGCCGCATCGGTAATCTTCACAATGGGCTACCAAGTCCGGCCACATTGTGGTTTTCACAATCCACGCAATGGGCTACCAAGTCCGGCCACATTACGAGTTTTCATACACACAACGGGCTACCAAGTCCGGCCACGTTGCGGGTTTCCATACACACAATGGGCTACCAAGTCCGGCCACATTGCGGTTTCAAAACACATCTCATCATTATCCACACCCTAGGTGTCATGTTTCTACTTCTCGGTTCTCGTGTCTCGTTTACATGCAAAGACTCCGCGGTAGGACAAGAGTAAGCAAGAATCATTTTAACAAGATCATCCAATTCTATATTACTTATCACCTTCAATCACTACTTATAGCATAATGCCACATGTACGGATGCCTTTGGAGTGTATCATTTATGCTTATTCAAAGCACAACGCCACATGTACGGACGTCTTTGGAGTGAAATCACTTATGCTTTATCACATACCACAAGTAATACAAGCAACTCATATACGCATGCTCATAATTATCTTAAAGATCAAAATACGAATACTTGGATTTACATGGTAAATAACCTACGTATTCATCGAGTAAATATGGTACCTACATTATACTTAGGAACAGGGATAAGGAATTCCTACTTATATGTTGAGTTAGTGTATACGGGATTCTACCTTACTTCTTGGCAGTAGGGCGGCTACATAAAGTACGTCGGTGGTCGGGCGGAGTAACTTCCTACGGTATGCCTTCGGAAGCTTCGAAAGAGAAAGGTCTCTCTCGAAACCTAATCTTGACTATTACTACTACTACTTTTGGATCGAGAGGGTGGTTGAGTGGTGGTTTAGGTTGAGTTTCTTGAAGAACTCAAGAATACTCAAGAACAAAGTAAGAACAAAAGAAAGAACACAATTTTTCTAGAGAGAGAAGTTGCTAGGTGAAGGTGTGAGTTGAAATGGCATGGGAATGGTTCTATTTATAGGCAAAACCTTGGCCCTCTCCTCTCTCTCAAGGCCGGCCCCCCCCCCGCTCTCTCCATACTTCAAATTTTGACACTTGTCATGTAATCATGGAAGATCAAACGCTACTTGGTAGGCTTGCATGGCTAGGTTAGGCTAAAAGGTAGGCTTGCATGGCTAGTTTGTACCAAGGATGGGATTTATGGAAGATTTGTTTGGAAAGAAGGAGACAATGGTACAAGATTTGGTCATAAAACAAATCATAGAAGTACAATGGAGAGTTATATTTGGCTAGGAGAAAGATTCACCCATGGACTTGAAAGATGTAGGAAGATATGGAAGATCAAGGAAAGTACGATCCCATCTCCTTCTCTCTCTCTCTCTCTCTCTCTCTCTCTCTCTCTCTCTCTCTCTCTCTCTCTCTCTCTCTCTCTCTCTCCTAGTACACTATATAGATATATAAATGCAAGAAAGAATAAGAATGGTACAAAGTACAAGATTTACAAAATCAAATACCCAATAAAGAAATCCAATTAGGCACATGTCACTTTAAATAAATAAACTAGTGTACTAATGTACTCTAGGAAGATCAACTCCCCAATAAATTAATCCAATTGGGTACAAAACCCCAATATAAAATATTATTAAGGTACCTAGAAAATCTTAGGCTTTTAAATCCAAGGTACAACACATAATAAAATATTGGTACATCATCCCACGGGGTTTTTGAAAAAAAAAACTAGTTTATTAAAACCCTTGTACTTGGTTGAAAGATTAAACCTTTTACCCAATGGATAATAAATCTCCTAACTTTTATTGTCCAATGGACAATAGTAACTAGGGAATTTTTTATAATAAAATAATCAAAATTGTCCTTTTAGGAAATTATAAAATTTCATTTATGAGTATTTGATATTCTAGCAAGGAATATAAAATTTAGGGTTTCTATTATCCAATGGATAATAGTTCCCCTAACATTTATTGTCCAAAGAACAAAGAATAAATCTAAAATAATAAAAGAAAATAAATAAGAAATTTCTAGGATTGAAAAGGTTGACTAGTCAAATCAACTTTATTGGAAGATTCTCTAGTCACATCGGTACTTTATTTGGTCAAAAGACTCTATTATCCAAGGGTCACTAACTTCCCTAACGGTTATTACTCAATGGATAATAGTTTCCCTTGCGGTTAATAACCAAAGGATAAAAGGAGTACAAGTACCTTTTATTTTAAAATATGATTTTTGAAAGACTACATGTACTTTTATAATAAAAAAATTATTATCCAATGGACAAAAAATACCCTTGTGGTTATTATCCAATGGATAATGGAGGGGTGGGAGAATCCCCAATAAACAAAGAATAAATGTACTTTGCACATGTGAACATACACCATTAAAATACTATATCTTGTACTTTACCAAAATATTTAAATGGGGGGCCTATTGTCCAATGGACAAAGATTACCCTAACCATTATGGACCAATGGGTAAAGACAAAGGTTCAAGAGTTTCAAAAGGTCCAAAAGGTTCATCTAGCAACTTGGTGAGTTGGTTGCTCGGTTCCTCCAAGTAGTCGGTTGGAAACTAACTAAATTGGTCACGTTGGATTTCTAGTCGAGAGTTTAACCAATGACCAAAATCTAACTACGACGATAATTAACAAGAAATCATATAGCCATTCAAGAAAAAATAAGTAATTTAAATAAAATCCAAATTTTTAACGAAATTTTTACTGACCAAAATTCAGTGGTGTTACATGATTATTGGCTACCATGGTGAAAAGAAGATTATAACAGAAAGCTGATTTGGGATGTAGAAGGGTTGATGAAAATGATCCCACAATCCCTACCTGTATCAGGAAGTGGAAGAGTCATTGGCAGTTTTCATGATTTTTAATTGGTTAACCCAATCGATTAGGGTTAATACTTAATTCCGATTTCCACTACTATTGGAAGTACAAGAGTTGATTGATTGATCATTCTTAAAAGTTTAGCTTCATGGTTTAATATCAACATTTTAGCAACGGAATGAATGGAAATCAGAGTAAACCTTAGATTGAAGATTTAATATGAATCACATGAAAATTAAATTGAACATAAAATTAATTAACCTGACTTAACAAGCCTTAAAATAGGCTGGGCATTACCACAAAAGAAATAAAAAGTAACAACTAAAAAAGCTTGACATATATAGGCCAAAATTGCAGTTGTTTACAAAATGATTAATGGATTTTTGACTTGAATTCCATAAACAGTTTGGAAAAATAACTCCATCTGTTGTTGATAGCATTGTATCTCTCTAGATACTTCAAAAAATCAGCTTTGGCCATTGATATGATAGCTTTAGTCCCTTGCTCATCATAAGTAATGTTGGCCAACTAGTGATTGATCAGTTCTTTTTGTGCAAATAAAGACTTTCTTTGCTATCTGAGCTGGTCTAAACGAGCAAGGAGTCCAGCTTCTTCTATATCAATCTGTTGCAGTTCATCCTTCAACTAATGGATATTGTTCCCCATCGTGTCCAACTTCTTTGAGACACTAGCAAATTGATTCATGGTATCATACTTCTCTTTCATTTCGTTTTGACAATAAGCTGATATAGTTTGGTTCTCACTCAGGTTCGAACCAAACTCTACAAGCTTGACATGTTCAGACAATGGGAGAATTTTCTTTGATATCAAGTGGCTTACACAACTAGTAAAAGCTGGGATATGATCAGTAGAAATCTCTGCTAAGGGGAGTTCTAGCATCCTAAAGAGGGATTTCACTTCATCCTTAGTTTCTTCATTGAGCTTGTAGAAAGTAGGAGGGGTCAAGGATTCAGAAAATTCAGAAATGGACCTTGAATAAGATTCAGAATATGTTTTGGCTTTATTCAACATAAGGTCCAAGTAAGAAGTTGGTGTTTTAATCAAATCAGGGTTCACCTCATTGATTGATGAAGGTGAAGCTAGTGGAGTTTTTGCTGTAATAGCCACTTCTTGGCTAGCAATAGGAAAGACCTTTGTTGCTTCTGGTTGCTCTAGGATTACAGTAGCCTTCATCGACAGAAAAGGTCCATGTTCTACAATAGGAATAGGTGTGACAAGTGGCTGTGCGTCCTGTTCCTCTGCAATGTCTGCTGTTTGAAGGGTAGAAAGACTAAGTTCTATATTTCCCAGATCAAGAGCCTCCTTTTCCTTAGGAGATGTTGGTTCCACAGTCTCGTTATCCCTGTGAGGTATGGGAACATTATTTTGGCCACAGAGGTCAAAACCAAGGATAAGATCAGTGATAGGGTCATATACCACAATTTCTGGGGCAATAGGTGCTTCTGTTGGCTCTACCACCATAGGACTCTCACCTATATCAAGTTTCGTCTCCTTCTGACTCTGAACTTGAGGTTTGACAGGTGAGGTTGCAGGAGAATTGGACTTATTCGTAGGAGGTATAGGCTTTGCAACATTTGATAGGTCAATGGTTGAACCTTTGTCTTGGCCATTTTCATCATTTGAATGGGCCTGTAGCTGAAGCTTTCTCCTCGTTCTCTGATATGAAAAGACATAATAAGTTAGCAACTGACCATAATAATATTTTCGATGGGTCAAATTATAAACAAACAATAGAAGTAAGGTTCATACTCTTCGGTACAATCCTATGATCTCTGAGTCCTCAACTACTTTTTCTTGAGTTACCTTTGTCCGTCGACTAGGTGGATTATGGCTCTTCATAGCATCTGCCATAAGTGGAGGATGATGGATGTTGTCAGAAGAACCTCTAGTTCTTTTCTTTGAAGTGGATAGAACCTCAGTAGTCTTAACTTTTTTCCCTTTTTCTTGACTTTGAAGTTGAGGGACAGATTTGGGAATTGGAACTATGGAATAGCAAAGGAAAATTGATAATTAGAATAAGAATATTGAATTAGACAACTATAACATAGGTGGTAGTAAGTATACCTGATTGATTGTCCTTTGTATCGAGCCTTAAAAGGCAGTTATCCAAGTCTTTTGTGAAAATTATTGCTTGGATACACTCCCAAAACGTGTTGAATTCTGGTGTGGAGGATGGTTCAACCACAAAACTTTAAATTCAAAGCTTGTCTTGGCTCCTTGAAACTGTCCAACCAGCTCCCTAATGAGGGAGACTTAAGTCACATTTGGCCTAGTGTTGGCCAAATCTTTAATCCGAGGGTGAGTATAAGGAACAAGGATCCCTTGCACTAGCCCAACCTGCTTGGCACACTGATTAGGAATGTATACTTCAAAGCTGCAGTTTGAAAAGTGTGTTGTCGACGGGGAAAATACAATAGAGATAAATCTTGGGATCAAAATACTGGCCCAAAAATCATTCACCATTTGGAATGGGACCAACAGCTGAAGGATTGGTTTTATTTTTTCAGAGGCAGAGTATTGGCATTCCTTAAAAGGAAGCCAAATGGGTGATTCTCCAATTCTGGGAATATAAAACATCCTGAAGTATAACTTGAACGAAGAATTTTCCTACCTTGGTTCATGAGATAATAGATATTCAGTATAGCTTAAACAGCTACCACTGTCCTTTCTCTTTGGGTAGTAGCTAAAAGGTTTAATCGATGGGAAATAAGCATACAACCATGCTTGGAGTATCCAGAAGGGACCACCACAACAACTGGTTATTTTGTTTTGGACAAATGTCCAAAGGCCTTTATACATAGTACCCAAAACAAAGGGAGCTAAAGCAAGTTTACTATTCTGAGCTAGACAGATGGCTAATCGAACATACTGCTGAGTGATCTTCACACCAGAGACACATAGCAGATATTTGTTGAGCCAATATAGGTAAAAAGCAATCTTTTCATCAAATGAAGGCTCTTCATCATCTAGTCCAACATAATTGGCTAAGAAATTGGCATAACTATTTGAACCCTCAAATTGGAATGGCGGGTCATAAGGCTGGTGATCAAGGGCATCATTGACCTCTATGTCTATACTCGATAGACCAGTAAGGTGAATTATGTCCAAAACTGTGAGGGTCATTGGTCCATATGGGAATACGAAGGTGTTCGATGAGGTAGACCAAAAACATGCAGCAGCAACAATCAAATTAGGGTTTAGTTCCATTGGTTGAGTGGAAAGGTCTATAGCTTTATAAAGGTCTATTTCTCGCCACGAAGAAAGCATATAGCTTTTCATTCGATTGACCCATTTCTCCCAAGATGGACAAACAGTCGGCCATGATTGGATTATGCCTTTGGTGTTCCAACTAGTCCGGTGAAGGCCTGGGAGTGAGAGAAGTAAAGGCTCGTCGAAGTTTACGGGATAATAAGTTGGCAATTCCCCAGGTGCGGTAGGAAAGTAAATTGGTCCAAGCACAAAATTGGTTGCCTTATCAACTATTGAAATGAAGTATTGATTCACCTGATTCGCTTATCTGAGGCATTGAGGATATCTCGGAGGATAGTTTTCAGTAAAAGCTCCTAGTTTTGGGGAGCTCTGTTTCTTTGCCTTACTCGATTGAGGAGCCGAAGATCTAGAAGATGCTTTGGATGCCATTGCCTTGCTTGACAGAGCTTTTGGTTTGGGTGCCATTGTTTTCAATTGAAGAATCTTTCAAAGGAGAAAATAACTGTGAACCGTAACTTTTTACAGTAAAGGGATATATATATTCAAAATTGCTATCAGCTACGACCAAAATCCCGATTTCCATCCCGATCCTACGTGTAAAGCAGTACAGAAATCACATTTCAGTCCAAATCTTCCCCGTTATTCATACACAAATTACAATGCCTTTTATAAATTTTGCCAGAACTTTTAAGTAATCATAGTTAGGACCCCTTCTCTTAAACTTTTAATTTCCGCACTTTAATATTACAGATCCAAGTAAAAATTGGTATCAGAGCCTACAGTACTATTTGTTAATTCAAGTAGCCAGATTATAGATCATTATTATTGTTTAGATTATTATTGTTTAGTTTATTATTGTTTAGTATGGTTTACATTTATTGTTTAGTTCGTTATGATTAATGAATTAATTAAGGCAATTAGTCCTAGTTTAAGTGAGATTAGATCCCAATAGTCAAAACAAAATATCCAGATTAGAATAGGTTTTCAGCTAATAGAGCAACTTAGCAATAACTTAGACAAAAAATTTAGCTTAGAAGTTAGAAGTAATATATTAACCAGAAATCAGTTTGAAGAGTTTTCAACAAAATCTCTTGAGCAAACTACCCAGATCTTGGAAAGAATTAGCAGATCCAGATTTTGTAAGCAGTTAGAAAATTTAGATTATTTTAAAGATTTGCATTCGGAGATATTAAGGAGAATCAGTAAGATAGAGGAAAAACAGCTCATAATATCAGAGAAACTGCCTTACAAACAAGATATAATAGATCTGATCAGAAATTCAGATGTAGAAACAGAACATATTTATATGGCATATGAACAGCCTCAGTTCACCCTAGATCAATTAGTTAAATTCAGTGAATCTGACATAATCAGATTAAAGGAACTTTTAGAACCAGTTTATAGACCAGACTTAGATTATTATGACTACCAGATTTTGGAAGGATACTACACCCAAAAGCTTGAGTATGAGCATCCAGAATTAGATGATAGTTCTAAGTTCCAAAGACAATATCTATTACAAAATAATATATTTGTCTTAGAAGAAATTTTTTTAGAATATGATTCCAGTAGAAAGAACAACCTCTCAGTAGAAGATATGTTTTGTCACTCAGACCCTAGATCCAAATATTATCAACCACCAGTTAAGAACACAGAAAGCCATATGGTAGAAGTCAAAATGGAAACATACGATAGTACTCCACCAGTACTCCCAAATCAAGTATATGAGATGGAAAATATTTCAATCAGTAGGTCTAGAATTGAGCCATCGGCCCAAGAACTAGAATACAGAACCTATGGGAAAAGGTTACCAGTAGATAGAGATATAACTCTTATGGCACAAGCAGGAACAGAATTAATGTTGGACATTGCAGCATTTGATCCTCAGTTTCACAAAGCAGTAATAGATAGATGGGAACAAGCTTTAGTTAGAAAACTTTTAGAAATGACCAATTGGCACTCTTCAGCAGAGATGTGGTCATATTGCGAATCATTTTTAGGAGACACAGCAAAAGGAATTGTGGAAGCCTACAAAAGAGATTTTGAAACCCAGTATGTGGCTTTGATAGCCCAAGGACCAAATGTTTACAATTTCACCAGTTTAGTCAAAACCTTGATTATAGGAGCAGATCCTAATAGAGGTAAGACAACGTATCAGAATGTAGCTATAAGACAGTTAGAACAGCTTAAGTTACATAAATGGAAATATATAGTCAGTTTTTGTAATGACTTCATAGCTCTTGCATCACAGACAGGAAGAGCACTCGATCCAGAAATTAGTAATAAATTCTTTATGAAACTTCCAGGACTTTTAGGAGAAGAAATATGGGAAAAATGGAAGGTTACTAATGGAGATGAAAACCAGCATCTAGGAATAGGCCCTAGAATTCAGTTTGTTTTTGCAGTCCTAAGAGACAAGTGCACTACACTTGAAATCCAGAAAGGCATAAAGAAAAACAAGTTAAACTTTTGTAGCCAAGTCATATATACTCCACAACAGTATGGATATGACAAAGAAAAGAGAAAGAAAAAGAAAAATAAATTCTATAAATATCAGAAGAAAGCTAGTGAATACCATAAGAAAATAGCACAGACAGGAAAGTATAATTATGGATATCAAAAACATGGCTATTATCCTAGGAAAAGTCAGTCTTACAGGCACGCACCCAGCAAACAACAGTTTAGACCAAGACCTAAGAGACATTTTAGGAAAAGAGTTCAACCAACTCAGAACCGTAAATGTAAGTGCTTCATATGTGATTCAGAAGATCACCTAGCAAACAGATGCCCTAATAAATGGAAAAACCAGAAAAACACAGAAAAGGCAAATCTTATAGCCGAATTAGAAGATTTTGATAATATTGAGTTTATAGAAATAAAATTAGAGGAAAGTGATACTGAATCAATATACAGTTTGATCAGTACAGAACTAGAAGAAATAAATTTCTTAGAAGATAATGATAGCAGTAGCAGTAGTAGTTCAGAGGATGAACTTTCCAGCTACATACCAGAATATACTTTTATGATTAAAAGTTCTAGTATAGAATGTATACACCAGTGGCAACATAATATAGGCCAAGATAGTGAACCTTGCTCAGAATGCAATAGTTATCCTTTTAGATTATTTAGAAGCATATGTGATAGATGTAAGAAAAATGTTTGTAAATTTTGTCTCAAAAAGAATCATCAGATAGATAGAGATTTGATAGATTTAAGTGGCAGTATACAGCAACCAATGTTAAGCCAGAATTCAAAATTAGCACTCCAAGAAGCCAAGTTAGAAGCAGCCACAGTTAGGTTAGATTTGGATAGAACCAAATTCGAGTTTGAAAAACAAGTGAGTGAACTAGAAAAGAAAATAGAAATCTTATCTATAGAAATAGAAACGTATAGAATAGAAAATAGTAGATTAAGAAACCAGTTATATGAGAAAAACCAGCCCCTAAAATCATTTAAAGTATTTGAAACTATAGAAGACCACTGCAATATTGTTGAGTCGGTCAATAGAATAGGAGAAAACAGTCTTATAGAGATAAATTGTGAGATTTTATTACCAACTAGAGAAAAGAATCCAGGAAAGATCATAGAAACCAAAGCTATGGTAGACACAGGAGCCAGCAAAAGTCACATTAATCGTGATCTTATACCAGTTGAATATTTTACGAAACCAGGTTACATAGCCAGAGCAGATCTCATGAATAATACCAGTATTATTTATGATACATGCCTCATGAATAGTAGCATCAGATTTACCAACAGAATCCAACAGCAGCATACCTACCCGTTACCTATGGTATGGATAAGAGAAATCAACCACAGCTGTAAGTTTATCTTAGGATTAAACTTTATTGACAGTATGAATGGCAGTATTACATTTAGTAGACATTTTGTCACCTTTCACAAGCGTAGTTTACAGGTTGAAACCTTACACGCCCAGCATTTAGAATCAGAGTTGTCAGTTAAGCGTGGTGGACCTGACGACGAAAACAGAGAAATAGTAAAGGAAAATAGGATAGTAAAAGATAAGATACATGAAATGATAAAAGATATCCCAGAAAAACATTTAGATTCATATGAAGAAACAGTAGAGGATAATATTGAAACAGAATGGTTAATGAAAGAAGAGGAACAGTTAATCCTGATAGATTATGATCCAGTAGATTTTAATCAAATAGAATATTCTTTGTCAGTTTTTGATCGCAAAAAGAGGAAGATAGATAAAGAACGATTAGAAGAATTAATTAAGTTGGCAGAAGAAACCCAAATTCTAGGAGAAAATCCAATCAAACATTGGAATAAAAACAAGACCTTAGCGCATTTAGAAATAATTAACCCAAATTTTAAGATTAGTACTAGGGGTGTGCACGGGTCAGACGGGTTGGGTTCGGCCCCGAACCCGACCCAACTAGTCGGTTACCACTTTTTTGGCACCCGAACCCGAACAGAAGGAGGGGAGATACCCGTCCGTGTAACCGATTTTTTTGGTCGGGTCGGGGCGGGTCCGACCAAAATCGCAGTAAACTACATGAATTCGTTGCCTTTTTGGTCAGGTTGGTCGGGTCGGGTAAGAAAAAACAGCACCCCGAGCCCCGAACCGAAAACTGATTTTTTTAGAAAAGTGTACCCGTACCCGACCGAACCATATGTTCGGCCCCGCCCGAAACACCTCGGGTCGGGTCGGGTCGGGTCCATCGGGGCTTCGATTTTTTTGCACACCCCTAATTAGTACCCAGAAAATTGTATACAGCCCATTAGATGTAGAAGAATTTAGGAAGCAAATCCAGGAATTACTAGATCTTAAAGTTATAAAAGAAAGTACTAGCCCACACAAAAGTGCAGCCTTTATGGTAAGAAATCATGCAGAAATCAAAAGAGGAAAAGCGCGAATGGTTATAAACTATAAGCGTCTTAATGATAATATTCAGTTAGATAGTTATGACATACCCAGTAAAGAACAGCTTATTAATAGCTTTCAGGATGCAATAATTTTAATAAATTGATTGCAAATCAGGATTTTGGCAGATCATGTTAGACCAGTCCAGTAGACCATGGACAACATTCACATGTCTTCAAGGATGTTATGATTGGATTGTCATGCCGTTTGGTTTAAAAAACAGCACCCAGTATTTTTCAGAGAAAAATGGATAATATATTCAAAGAATACCATTCATTTATTCTTGTTTATATTGATGATATTCTTGTTTTTAGTAGAACACAGGAAGAACATTACAGACATCTCAGAATAACATTTCAGTTATTTATAGATAATGGTTTAATTATTAGTAAAAAGAAGATGGAATTATGCAAAGAATATATAGAATATTTAGGAACAAGAATAGGAAAGGGAAAAATCCAGTTACAGCCACACATTGCACAGAAGATATTAGAGTTTCCTGACAAAATAGAAGATAAAAAGAAACTTCAGTCATTCTTAGGAACTTTGAATTATGCTAGACCATATATAAAAGATCTTAGTAAAATCATAGGACCTTTGTATAGTAAAACGACCCCAATAGGTCAAAAATATTTCAACCAGCAAGATATAGATCTTGTCAGAAAGATCAAGGAAATGTGTAGAAATTTACCAGAACTAGAATTACCATTAGAACCTGATTACATAATAATAGAAGTAGATGCTAGTGAAAAGGGATGGGAAGCAATACTCCTTAGCAAACCCACAAAATATTTAGCAAAATCCACAGAAAAGATTTGTAGATATTCTAGTGGAAAATATAGAGAAAAATGAAATTTAGCCAGCATAGATTGTGAAATACTAGGAGTTATTAACTCCATTAATAGCTTCAAGTTATGGTTGTTTAAACCCTTTACAGTTAGAACAGATTGTGAAGCAATTGTTAAATTCCATAAGCTTCTCAATGAGAAAAAGATCAGTAATCGTAGATGGCTTAATTTTGTAGATACAATAACAGAAAATGGTTATACAGTAGAGTTTGAGCATATTAAAGGAAAAGAAAATACTTTAGCAGATTATTTATCCAAGGAAATAAATACTAATATTTCCAAATTTTCAGATGGCATCTTCCAGCAATACAACCAGTTCAACCAGAACAGATCAGAAGTTCTTAACCTTTGGGAGTGTAACTCTCAGAGTTTTCCCTAAACAATCCAGATCCAAATTCAGGTACCTCATCCACAAAATCAGTGAGGAACAGAAATGTCTTTTAGATAATCTTTGGGATTCTCACAAAGATGTCCCTAGATTCTTAGCTTGTTTAAATACTTTAAATATTTTCTTTAATCAACAAAATAGGTCAAACCCAACAAAAAAATTTTCATTTTATTGTGTAGCCATAGGCCGTGTCCCAGGAATTTATTCTTATTGGCCAGAAGTTTTAAAACAGGTAGATGTAATCCCTTCCTCAACATGGAAAAGTTTTCATACCTTTGCAGAAGCAAATCAATGGGCAAATCGCACCATTGGAAATAATTTTTACATTTCGGAGTCTTCTAGAAGATTAAATACTCAGGCAGCTCTTGAGACTGCAGGTTTTGAAAATAACCAGGTTTTCAACCAACCATCTTCTAACCAGTCATTTTCTCAGCAAATAAGATTTTGTGGTTATTGCGAAACAATGACTAGAAATTTCAGACTTTTAAATAGAAGAAACCAAGATTTTGAGCAGACCAACCAACAGTTGATCAATAATCAACAAAAGCTTGAAGAAGAAATAACAACTCTCAAAAAGAAGTTGTTAGAATCAGAGAAGGAGCTCAAGAAGATTAGAAGCCCTTTTACCCCACTGGTAAAAGTGAGAAAGCAGTCTTCCCCACTGGAAGATGAAGAAAAGAGTGAGTGGAGTAAGGAATATGACCCAATAGAGCTTTTGCAACCAAAAGCAATCACTTTTCTTTCAAAATTCCTCCCGAATGTTATCCATCATATTCAGTACTTAGCCAGACAAGATAGAGTTCATTTCCAAGAGTTTTTATTCTCAGAACTGATCAAGATCAACCAGAATGAAGGTTGTATTCCAGGACTCACTATTTCCTGGAAAACCCTTTATTTACAAGAAAAAGATGTTGTTCCATGTCCAAAGATTAAACCAACTTGTATTCAGACACTTTTGGAGCGGATGGCTTGTACGTGCCAACTTGTCTACAGCATCCCTATGACCAACATAGACATGAAGCACTTCAAGCCCTTTTATCTTAATTTCAAAGATAAAAAGGTGGAAATTACAGAAGCAACTCTTTTGGATTTTGGATATATTCAACAAATTATATTCCATGACCCAGAAGACACTAACAGATTTGGAAGAAAAATTGCAGCATGTGTTCTCAACTCCATGGCAGATCAAGGTACAGCAGTCGAGGTGGTAGTGGAATCAAAGCTTCCATAATGGACATTTACTGGACAACTCATCCCTGCCTACCACAATATTCACATCAACACCAATCCTGCAAACACAATCCTCAGAAGAATTTATCATTGTGATAATGATGATTCATGGATTTGCGAAACAAATTCTATAAGAAAGCAGATCAGGCATGCCATTGCCTTCACCATAGCTTAAGGCTTTCATTATGATAGTCTATATGATTATGGGAAAGCACCCTTAGTATGTGAAGACCAATTTCAAAAAATTAGGTTCAATGATCACATTCCAGAATTAAAATTTCATTTTGAAACAAGATATGATAATTTAGTCAGATATTATTTGGAACATAAAGACCAGCAAAGAGCAATGCTAACAGGAGAAGATTTATCAAATCCATCTGATCACGGAGGAGGTGAAGATTATGATTTTGATGACGAAGCAATCCAGAATCTCAATAATGCCATGGAAGGATGAAGAAAAAGGTAGCTCGACAGCATTTCTGTCATCACATGGGATAACAGTAAAAGTAGTTTGGAAATATCTGCCGAAAGCAGAATATTACTGTTCCAACCACTCTCTACCAGCCAGTTTCAACCACTCTTCAGAAGAAATAATGACCACAGCCACTCCTGAACATATCTTCAAGCATCAATAATGAAGACCCTACCTTTTCAAAAAGAAAGTTGAAAGATGTGACGATGCGGGCCAATGATCACGCGGTATCTACTTTTCTTTTGAAAAACCGGATCTCTTTTCTTAATAGGTTGCCAGTCATTTTAATTTTGAGTCAGTCTATAAATAGGATTGAGCCTTTCAGTTGTATTCACGACTCTCCTAGCATTTGAACACTTGCTATCTGTAAGCATTTGTTGCAATTGTATTTTGGTCGAGTCAATCTTCAGCAATTGAGCCTTTGTAATTAGCAGTTTACAGTAATAATATTGTAAGTTTCTCTTCAGTTCTTTATTGTTCTTTAGGGACTCCCGAAAGGGAACACCCCCATGATTATAAATGAAATGAATATTGTATGAATTATATGTCTGTATTACCCAAAAATTTTAATCCAGTTTTATTTGTCACTGATATTTTAGAATTCAAAATTTAAAAAAGAAGAAATGGATTCAGGCCTTTAAACCATAAAGCCTTCTTGAGACTAAAACCCGTATTGTCCAGGAGAGACGTTGAGGGAACATAGTATTCGGAGGTAGGTTAAGAAGGAAAGTAAGAAATTTCTTTGGAAAAAATTTTGACACCAAAAAAGAAAGTGATAATGAAAAGAAAAGATTAATTAATGGGTAATCGGATATATAATTTTGTTTACAATATTCAATTTATTTTAAACAGTTTATCTGGATCATGTGGTGGTAAGTACCGAGTAGGATTTACAAATATTTGGTTATAAGCTCATACCTCATCTTTGCATGCATGAACAAAGAAGAACATATCTTGATTTACATTCGTAGATTAGAAGAAGAAATATTTGCTCAGAACCTTTTGATAAATAGACTTTTAAATACAGCTTTATATACAAACAGACCTCGATCTAGTATCGCTCTTACTAGATTTATAGGGAAAGAACAGGATAAGCTTAGAGAATTAGAGCACCAGTTAACTGAAGCAAAACTTCAGTACCACAGAGCAAGACCATTCCAGAATTAGAACTAAACTGTAATAGTAGATAAAATAAAAGTGTAAAAGTGTAATTATTTAGATTTGTCTCTACAAGGATCCCTATCAGTGTCTCTACTCATAGCAGAATTGATATATATTTAAAGCCCATATGCCGATCACGTGAGTTGGGGAATTATTTAATTGAGTTAATTGTTTTAACTCAAGTAAATAAGGGGGGCATTATTTGTACAATATCTGTGATTTTTATATTCTCCGTCGATTGGATGACACATGGAATAAATAGAAGGGCACTATTGGAAAATCAATGAGACTAGTGGTCTGGTTAATTAACGTGAATATTATAAAAGCCATGATAAGGCTTTATAGATTAAATATGAAAGAAGGGTCCACCTGTCGATCGGTTGTTACAGTTCCTCACCTTCAGCGATTGAATTACAGATGTCAAAAGGGTGTATTCAGTTTCTCCCATGATCAAAGAAGTAGTTTTCCCATGATCAGAAAAAAAAAAAAAAACAAAACAAAAGACTATAGGATTGATTAGCTAGGCTTTCCAATGTTTGATTTCCCACTCTTCTACCGTGCTAGAATCTCCTTAATTTCCAAATAATTTAATTGGGATTTAATTCTATTATTGTCCCAATTGCTACTCTTTATGGAAAATTGTGGGTGCTTATGTAACTAGGATCAAGATCAAATAGTTGTTGGGGTAGCCACCAGCCATCATCCAATGCGTCCTACAATGAGATTTTAGTCTGTAACACAAGATAGGCTTGTGGTGCGGTGGCTGACCTCATGTAACCCTTTAGGTTATTTATGTCATGAGTTTGAATCTAACCTCTATCAATTAATACCATATTTTTTAGAATATCAAAATACTTTCGCTTTAAAAAGTAGGTATTAAAAGTCGAATATGCAACCTTGTAGCTGGAAGCCTGGAAGGTTCTATTCTTCCAGTTGAGCTACACTATTCTATATAAAGTATTATTGACCTAAATAATATTAACTATTGTCTTTTGATATTTGGATGCCCTATTACTGAGTCAAAAGCTAAAGGTCCAAGGAGGTTGCCTGGTGAGTTTATGCCCAGGGCCGAGTCTAGTTTGGGTTGAAGTAGAATTACCCCAAACATAAATAAGATTGATATGTGGGAGCTCGAGAGCTTTTCTCTCTTAAGATTTAATTTCTAGCACTCCTTCGGTGTTCTTTGTTGACTTTTTCGATAAGCTCCGAAAACACTGCTATTTTATGCATAGGGACAAGGGTTTGAGAGCTTTTCTCCCACTTTGAAGGAGAACATGCTTTCCCTTGTGTATTCTTCGTAGATTTTTGGGGTCACTACTTCCACAAAATTAAGTTTCGTTCGCGATATTGTTATGGGTGGTTTCTAATCAAGGAGACTAGTGGTTCTTGACAAGTTTCCGGTGAAGTTCTAGCAATCTGGCGGCTTCAGCGACGAAGTTCCAGAAAAATTCCTTTTGTTGCTAGATTTGTTTTTTAGATGTTTTGATTTTTCTCTTTATTAGGCCTACAGGGCAATGTAAGTTGTATTTGTGCTTACATCATTATATTATTTGTAGTTTGTTTGTCCTTAAAAATAAAATAAGATCAATACGAAAGACATTACCATAAAAGTCAAGATAGTAATGTTTCGGAATCGTAAAACTTGTAGTGTAAGGGTATGTGCACTAAGAGATGTGTCCCAAAGCATTTTCAATGGTCTACATATGCTAAATGTATCGTCCACCAATAGAAAACCTTTTGAAATTTGGATCATTGGTTCTAGAATTGACTACTCAAATTACACATTACATCCTTGTATTAGGGATCTTCTTAACTTCTAAGGAAGTACAAAAAGAACTTAAAAAGTCGGAAAAATCAAATAGTAATATTCTAATCGAGCACCCACATAAGTTTCATCCATGACATCTAACTTCACCATATAACATGCTATTTACAAGTCGAAATGTAAAAGGAAATCGAATAAGAGTGGTCTACATGAGTGGTCAAATTTCGGTTGTTGCTTGTAGGATAACCATGTGAAGTTTTCTTGCATCTAACTGATTGAAATCAAGCGGGTCGGCGCGTACAATGCAATTGGGTTTACAGGCCCAACCTAGACAGCCCAATCCTAACAACAATCCAATTTTGTACACAACATGCCTAGGCCCAACCAACAATAAAAATTAGTATTTTGGGAAAATGATGTCCAATGACGTGTTTGATAATTAATACTCGCCAAGGACACGCTGAGAATATTTGCTAATGCTGAAAATGTCTTTGGCGTGTATTAATTATTAAAACATGACCTGGGCCGTCATTTTTCCGAGTATTTTAGGAATTTTGGGTGCAAAGCCCAAATCAAAACAAAACTAATACAGACCAGACCACAGAACACGACGGGCCCATCCTAACTCCTAGCTCCAGCCTCGACCTTGTCAAGGTGTTTGGTGACGGCGAGTGCGAGCATCCTCTCTTATACAAATTTGATTGTTGTAATTCGCATAATGAGACAATGCTCATTCATTCTTTTAAATAGACTTTTGTTCATATTTAATTAAGTTCACTAAAACATTAGAAATTAGGTACCGCCCAAGTCATTAGGTAGTACAAATTTGAAGTTCGGAAACTAATGATAAAAAACATTTAATGAGAAAAAATGTGAAGTTCGGAAACTAATGATAAGTCTCACTTACTTTTAAACTCCCAAGTCATTAGGCTCAATAATTGCGACATAACGACAAATTTCAAATATTTTGAATAATTCAAAACAAATTGTCATAGATGGTTGTACGAACTACGCATTCCCGACCATGTCAATATCTCAATCCCAATGAAAAGAAATTGCAACATTTTCTCGAATGTGTGGTGAGAGCATAGAAAATAGTTAGGAAAAAAATTTCAGTGAAAGAGCTTACAAACGAATCTCTGCGCATTAACGAACAAGAATATTGGCAAATCAACAAGATTCATTTTATTGCTGTTTCTTTTTTATCGACAGAAGTCAATATTTATTCTGATATGTAAAGAGAGAGCAACTTTTGGTGTCATCCTTCAAATAAAGTTGTATGGACTTCCTCTAATACCGAAACTCCCCTATTAAAAATTACTCCCTCCGTCCCTTTTTTATAGTCCTGTATTCCATTTTGGGCTGTCCCTTAATAAGTGTCCATTTTGTAAAGTTAGTGGGTAAAAGTTGGTGCATTGTCTATTTTATCCCTAAAAGTAGATTTCTTTTTGAAAAGTAAGTGAGTAAAAATGTAATGATGATGGGTAAGTAGAGAAAGTGGAGGAAAAAGTTGATGTGAAAGGTATAATGATGATGTTTTTTTAATAAGTTGGAATTACGAAGCAGGACACTTAAAAAGGGACGGAGGGAGTAATTTTTACAAAGCATTCAATTCCAGCGGGTTTAAACACAGTAGGGGCGAAAGAGTAAAATCGCATCATCAACTGCCATTCCCACGTCTGAATACACCCCTTTGCCCCTTCAACTGCTCCGTCCCTTCATCTTTACCAATGGTTAGTTTCACAGAAAAAGATGACCGGTCACAACATGAGAAAGAGAGAGTTCAGAGAGGGGGACCATTTTTGTGAAGAAGTCTGCCAAACGTGTAATTAATAGGTTTGTACCTTCATCTATTGCTAATTTACCTTAGCTTTGTAGAATCTGTGTAATCTTCACATAGGTCTCATATTCACCCCTTTGGTTTACACCAGGTTTTTAACGGAAAAGCTATCCTTCATAGTGGAGTAGCATTTTCCATACTTTCGGTTTGGTGAGGACTGAGGATGTTGTTTTGTTGCCATTTGATAAGTTGGCTTAATCCTAACTATAGGCCGGGCACAGACAATGCGTGTGGAAATCAAATTTTTATAAAATAGTGAGAGAAAAAGGATACATGCATGAATATGTCTAGCATACACTCGTTAGATCCACGAGATGACAGAAAAAAGAGTTCATGTTGATTTTTTTTATTCTCCGTGCATCGAACAAGTTCAACGCTAATCATATTCGATCCACGACATTGCTTTGTAGAATAGATGAAGGTACAAACCTATTGTGTGGGCATTGGTTACTTGAGTGAGCCTTGCTATGGGTATACCATTTGATGTACACCAAGCGTATCGATATTCGACGAAGCTGATTTTTACAGGGTTGATTAGAATATTGTAAATAATTTAAACAGTTCCAATCATTTGTATGAAATTCCTAAGAGGATTTCATAGATGACGGTGTATATTTGTACACCAAGCGGCAGGGGCGGACCCAGCATAGGGGACATGGGGTCACGTGCCTGCACGCGCTTAAAATTATTATTACTCCTTCCGTCCCTTTTTTATAGTCCTGTATTCCATTTTGGGCTGTCCCTTAATAAGTGTCCATTTTGTAAAGTTAGTGGGTAAAAGTTGGTGCATTGTCTATTTTATCCCTAAAAGTAGATTTCTTTTTGAAAAGTAAGTGAGTAAAAGTGTAATGATGATGGGTAAGTAGGGAAAGTGGAGGAAAAAGTTGATGTGAAAAGTATAATGATGATGTTTTTTTAATAAGTTGGAATTACGAAGCAGGACACTTAAAAAGGGACGGATGGAGTATTTTTTTTTTTTTTGCGGTTTTGAATATATGTAAATAATTGTCTGTTCGTGCAGTGGTAAAGTTATTTTTTTAACCAAGAGCTGTTGGGTTCGAGACTTACCCCATGCACACCTGTAGGTTTTTTTTGCCTTTTTCCTGCTAGTTTCCAGCTATGCAGTTTTGTGGAGCTTTGTGTGTGTGTGTTTTTTTTGCCTTTTTTCCAAAAGGCAGTAGAAAATGTGTGGTTTTTTTTTTTTCAAAAGGCAGTGGAAAATAGTAGGTCGTACCTTATTTTTTATACTATTCGTGGGTTCGAGTCTACCTCACATTGCATTTGTATACTTTTTGTCCCCAAAACTGTAATAATAGAGTTAATTAGTAATAAAAAAATATATGATGAACATGTGATAATATTGTTTTAATGCATTTAGTCAAGGTGGGCAAGTTTGTCCAAGTAGCTAATTATTAAAATACATATATACTTTAAAATTGTTAATGCTAAAATTATTTTGGAGTGAATGTGATTAACTATAACTCGTATATTACGGTTACAAAAAAATTTGGTGCCCCTGCTGTGTTAATTTCCTGGGTCTGCCACTGCCAAGCGGTGTATCCATAATTTTATTGAAGTTTTAAAACAAGTGGATTAATAAGTCACACTTTTTACATTGATCCATCATTAAAAACTCCATCTTAAGGCTTCGTTCTTTTGTACTTAACTTAAAATGAGTTGGTTTGTCAATATTTAATTTTTTTTTTGTATTTGTTAATTTTGTACCAAATTTTCGTAGATTATTAATTTGTCTCGATGAGAGGAATCGAAAAAAAAATTGTACTTTTATACAAGTATTTCGAGAAATAACTGCTTTTAGCAGAACAAGTAAAAAAAATTGAATTATTTTGATAAATATGTAGTTATTTTTCAAAATATTTGGGTAGAAGTATTTTTTTTTACTTTTTCGATTCATTTCGTCGAGACGACCTAATAATTTATAAAAATTTGACGCAAAATTAACAAATGTAAAAAAAATTCAAATAAAAACAAATCAACTCATTTTAGGTTAAATTTAAATTAAAAAGTTTAAAAGAACGCAGCCTAAGAGACATAGACAAAATTCACAAATTTGGTCATTTTCATTCAATTGTGAATTGACAGTATCCAGTATTCTTGTGGTGGATACTTTCACACACAAGGGGTCGATCAACTTGGAGATGAGAATCTGCAATTATTGTTTGCCAATGCCAGCTGTTTCATACTCCCTATAGTGTAGGTCCTTCAGTGGTAAACCCCGTCACCTGACTCATACACACAGACAACTGTAATCATTATTGTTTTTGTTTTTTAGTCTGAAGATCGTACTACTGTAGACAAGCCCATACAAAGACGTAAGCAATGGGCTTATGTCATGGCTTATGTCAACCTCCATGCACCACCAAGCGATGTCATCACAAATTCCAGCCTTATGTTTACCTTATGTTTATCGATGGTAGTTGGAAACAGAATTATGGATGGTAGTTGGAAGCAGTTAATGAGGACAGAGAATATGGAGACGTTTACCCCAAAAACGGATTAGTTGCTGTTTGGATTGAGTTTCGGACTGGGTCGCTTACTTTAAGACGTTTCACGGCTCCGCACTCTTTGCGCAAGCAATGATAGCCACGCCACTTTCAGGATAAAATAATCCATCATTCAACCTCTTTGTCTTGATCTTCCTTGATTCACCCATTTTCAATATAATGGCTGGGAATTGAGCCGCGGATTAGCTGGTGTTTGGAATTGAGTCGTGGACTAGGTTACTTTTTTTAAGATGTTTCGCAGCTCCGCACTCTCTGCGCAAGCGTCGATAGCCACGTCACTTCTAGGATAAAACAATCCAAAATTTAGCCTCTCTATATCGATCTTCTTTGATTCACCCATTTTCAATCTAATGGTTGAGATTTACGAGTCATCCATACCCTAATACCACATTGGGTATCTCATAGAACAATACGGAGTAGTATAAAAGAGTGGTTAATTTTAAAGCACGTGAGTCAAGTCAATACATGTGAACATGTGAGCACAGGATGGTTCTAGGAAGGATATCTCTCTGGGGTTTGTTAATTGTTACTCTCTTAATCTGTGGCCTGTGGGTAGGGTTGGCAATGCGGAGTCGGGACCTGAAGGTACTCTTCCCGTTTCCAATCCTCGAACCTTTTTCCTGTCCCCGACTCAATCCCCAACCGAGATTTGTTTTTTCCTCCATCCCCGCCCCAATCAAACAACGGGGATTTTCGCGGAGATTTGGGGATCCAAAATTTTTACAAAGACAACAAACTATAGGCGAGGATAAATATTAATCTACGGGTTTGGAAGAAAAGAGCGTCGCAGTTTGATACTTATACTTACTATGTGGGGAAAACTAAGAAACTAAACTACAGTACTATAAATCTATAACATTAATAAAATGAAACTTCATAAATTTTGAAACGAAGGATTTGGAAATATGTTGTATACTTGTATTGGAAATCAAGATCTGAAGATCTATGAAACGCACCTTCAGTCAGAGCATGGAAGTTTTGAAAGTAATTTTTTGTCGGCTTGCATTTTATAGTTTATTTTGTCAAAATTACATTTTTTAGTTTGCTTTGAAGCTTATCTCCTCAAACTAATGGAAAAAAATATTTTGGAGAATCAGGGACGGGGCGGGTAACGGGAAATGGATTTGGGTCTGGAATATATCTGTTCCCGCCTCTTACCCGATTCCCGAAAAATTTTCAAAAAATATCCCCATATCCTACCCAATCTCCCCTATCGGATCTCCAAATTACCGACCGTTCGAAGCGGGAATCGGATAGGATACGAACTCATCGGATGAAATTGCCATCCCTACGTGTGTGTGAAGGGAGGACTATTCTTTTGTTTCACCAGCTTTTAGGCACCTTCCATTCAATTTCTATCAATTCTGTAAAATGAGAAAGTAGCTGAAAGTATGAATGGTAGAAAAGATCCTCTCCACAACATTAATCCATCAAATGCTGCCGAAAAAAGAAAAAAAAAACGAGGTGGCCCGCGCGGAAATCAACAGCATCCGATGTGTGTAAGGTACTTGATTCACACGTGGGCACTCTCGTTTTTTTTTTAAATTTTTAAACGGCTCGGATCGGCCGTCCGGTGGCCGGAAACGGTCCGGCTTGGCCGTCTGGTCGGTCCTTATAGCTTTACGGTGTTCACAATCCCATATGCCCATCCCATATCAATGATATCATCGCATCCTTGTTACATACTCCCTCCGTCCCTTTTTAAGTGTCCTGCTTCGTAACTCCAACTTATTAAAAAAACATCATCATTACACCTTTCACATCAACTTTTTCCTCCACTTTCCCTACTTATCCATACACTTTTACTCACTAACTTTTCAAAATAAAATCTACTTTTAGGGACAAAATAGACAATACTCCAACTTTTACCCTCCTAACTTTACAAAATGAACACTTATTAAGGGACAGCCCAAAATAAAATACTGGACACAAAAAAAGGGATGGAGGGAGTACAACACAGACATGCAAAATGCAGCTATAAATAGAGGTGAGTCTGCAGATTCCGCATACTCGTCTACTAAAACACACACCCAAATAACTAGCTAGACTGAAGAGAGCAACCAAATGGAGCACGACCTCTGTGAAGCTGCAATTACAGGGGACACCGATTCACTGGACGCCATAATCCAAAAAGATCCACTGATTCTACATAAATTTGCAGACGGATGTTTCAATGGCGCCGCAAGTCCTCTCCACGTGGCTACATCAAACAACCAAACACACTTTGTCGAAGAACTACTGAATCTCAAACCGGAGCTGAAATTGAGACTCACAGAAGTCTTAGATTCGCAACTACGGTCTGCCCTTCACTTGGCATCGGCCATGGGGCACCACCAGATTGTTAAGGTATTATTGAATTGCAACCCAAAGATGTGCTTGGTTCGCGATCGAGACGGTAAAAACCCCGTCCATGTGGCTGCCATGGAAGGCAAGACCAATGCCTTGAAAGAGTTGGTTCAAGCCCGCCCGGAAGCAGCTCGAGTCAGGGTGGATCAAAATGAGACGATCTTGCACTTGTGTGTCAAGCACAACCAGTTGAAGAGCTTGAAGAAACTGTTGAAGAAGATAAAAGGTCGGGATTTTGTCAACGCTAAGGATAGTGATGGAAACACCATTTTGCATCTGGCTATTTTGTATGAACGCTTCAAGGTATGTCCTTATTCTTTTCACTACGTGCATAATGTAATTTTGTTTTGTCGCCCACTGAAAGGAGAGGGGCTATACAAATAGCATGCACAGATCAATTTTGGATCCGTCTCAATTCCTACAAAGATGATCGGAGTCGTTCATTCTGTTCAATTCTGAAACAGAGTTAGATGATTCGCAATTGCCTTTACCGATATCGGATTGAGATGATTTTTTATAGAAATCCTAAAAAACAAATTTTTTGAGACCTGAGATGAGTCCAAAATTGATCTGCGCAAGCTGTTTGTACAACTTTACTATACTCATATCATTTTTGCACAAAAAGTGGGTGAATATACTCGCACTATATTGATGCCCCGTTTGCTAATCAGCTCCAACCATGGGATTGGACTAATAATTCCTTGTTTGCTTTCACTCTCAATGGCCGGACTAACATACCCATGGGATTGTGAGTCCTGGGATTAAGGTGGATTACTAATACCTACCGGCACATGGTATTATCAATCCAGTTCGGAGTCTCTTCAATACAATGACAAAAGTATCCATGGCTTTCTCAACTAATTATTCTTTGTTTAGTTCTACGATTATCTTAGGGCTATACATGAGGGTTTTAGAGCTAAAAATTAATTATAATTCTTTATAATAAAATATTTAAAAAAATAAAATCTTCGTATTGATTTAAGCAGATGAAAAATTGGAGTACTTTTTTTTTTAGACCATTGATATATTTAAAAATATGGTTAAAAAATTAAGTGCTCTAATTATCAATCCGTTTTAATCGGTGCGAAAATTTTATTTTTTGATCATTTTATCCTAAAGAATCATAATTAATGTTTGGTTTTGAGGCTCTCATGTACGAGCCCTAAGATAGTTATAGAACCAAATAAACAACAAATACTTAATTACACATACAAAATTTAATTATAACCCTTTAGAATAATATGATCACCAAAATAATATCATTGCACCGGTTCAACGGATTGAAAAATAAAGCACTTAATTTTTTTAATCATATGTTATTCTTTAGTTTTGCATAGAAGGCAAAAATAAAAATTTTACTATTAATCCAATCATATCCTATGTGAAACAAACATGATATTAATAATACTATCATCTAATCCCATTTCAAATAAACACACTCATTATCAATATTTTTTCAGTACCAATCTCAATCATAATCTCATTTCCTTACGAATCACGTCCCTCTGATGCTTTTATCAAACTAGGCCTGAGTTCACATCGAATGTCCCTTTCGCAGTCAAAACCAAACATTTTTGTGGAGCCTCGCTGTCTATCCCTTGCCAAATGAAATAAAGAAAAAATATTGACACCGTATCAGTAAATGCTTTGGATCCAGTAGCTTTCTCTATGGGATTGATCTGATTTTTATACAAGATAGCCTAAAAACACAAGTCCTAAAAAAGAAATGAATTTGATGACCGAAGTGGTGCCTCCCTATATGCATCAAATATAGTATCAGTGCGAGAAACTCACCCACTTTGTGGTGCATGAACAAAATTGCACTCTTTTATTCAATATTTCTAGATAGTGGCGGCTTCAAAATTTTGTAGTAGGGCATTCATAAATTACCTTAACACTACTAACTGGTGTATTAACCAATAACATATGTATATTAGTATAAACAGTACAGACAAAAAAACATAATCCCTATTCTAAAAAAAATAACTTCGAGGCGAATGAGAACTTAAAAATGAGTACTGTTATGTGTACATATGCAATGCATATATCACATATATATGAATTTTGTAGGCCCCACCTTAACTCCCACGAAGATGATTTGAACCGCCATTATTTTAAAATAATTTTTTATGGAGTCCTAGAAAAAATCAGCTCAACCTGATATCGCTAAAGATTTTTTCTGAATTTGTAGGAGCGAAACTGAGCAGTTAAGTAGTTTCGCCCCCATAAATTCAGAAAAAATCCTTACCAATACCGGGTTGAGCTGATTTTTAACAAGGCTCCATAAAAAAATATTTTTAAAAATAATAGGCAGTTTAAATAATATTTGTGGGACCCGAGATGAACCCCACTAAACTCATATGCACATGATATGTACAAACTCATATGTAGCCATAGCTAAATTGCTTAAAAATATATACAATATTTTAAAAAAAAACTTCAAGTTTTTTTTTTTTTTGAAAATTGTAGTATTGCGTAGTAGACAGTGTTCCAAGAATGGAGAGAGTTAAATTTTACAGTTCTTAAATTGTCATATTACGTAGTAGACAGTGTTTCAAGAATGGAGGGAGTTAAATTTTACAGTTGTCCTAGACGAATTCTCATATATTTGTGCTAATGTTTAACCGGCGTATTAATCTGTTAAAACGCTTTTGAAAAAAATTAGCTTATCTACTTTTTTTGGTCCTTACAAAATAGACTCGGTTTCAATTTCGTCCTCATAAATTTTTTTGTTTCAATTGTACCCTTTTATTATCTAACATATATATTTCAATGTTACCCTTCCGTCACAAAATTGGATGGAAAATGCCTATGTGGCAAACGGCTTGGTGATGTGAATTGTGTGACCATCTTTCCACCCAATAAAAAACCCTAAATCCTAAATTTCCAACATCGTTTCCCCCCAAATCCCCAAAATCGTTTGCCCCCGCCCAAACCCACCTAATAACATCTAAATCCCCAGTGATACCCAATGCGAATCTCGAGCCCAATTCGGTCGAGCTAGAGAATTCCTTACCAGACCTCTGGTTCGGAAAATGATCAACGGTGGAAGGCTGGAACTCGGACCGGGTTCGACAGTGGTGGGATGAGCCGTCGACCGAGTCCTGTGGCCCGATCAACATGTGGTAGCTACGGTTTGAGCCCTCAGAGAAGCACCGGAAGCTGTTACGGGGCCTCTGGTTCTTGAGGGCGTGAAATAGCATCGGGATCAATCCTTCCATGCCTAACTTGTTGTTTTCCTCTGCTTTTCTGGATTTCTACTCAAAACAAAATTCTGAAAATATGTTTTCTTGCAATGGATATGGAAACGAGTTATTAGCTCAGGATTTATTTATACCAGCAAAGGTGGAGTGAAATGAGATTATGAGAGGATGGATTTGGAAGTCATCAAAATTTCAGGTCACCATTATGTGCTTGAAATTAAAGAGGCTTATCCCTTGTTTGAATAGTGATTTCAAAAAAAATTCTAAATTCAAAAAATACTCATTAATCTTACTTCCCATCATTTTTTTTTGGTAAGTTACTTCCCATCATTATTCACACTTATATCCAATCATTATTTTTATTTCACTCTCTATTTCTCTCTAATTATTACCTCTATTTTCAATCATTACTCTCATTTCTCTCTCCACTCATAACCCTGTAATTTTTTTTCAAAAACTCATCCAAACACAACATTAATTTTGCGCAGAAAAACCCACTGGGATGTTTTTCTTTTGAACCAAACTCAAGAATTTTGATTAATCAAAATCTGCCCAAGGGCTAACCCACTGGGATCTAATGCAGGAAGAATCAGTAGTATAATAAAGCGCAGGCTTTAACTAATTAGGTAGTAGGTGGTGAATCTAGTGTTGTAATGGTTTTTTTTTTTTTTTTTAGCATTGTATACATCAGCGGGGGTTAAGGGATGGTTCCAAAGACTATTCATAGTCCTGACCCCAAAAGCCCCGACCCCTGATCACCATTGAGGGGAGGGAGATGAACAACCAACTTCACTAGAAGTGGTTCTCAATCTGGTGATGTTGAGACTGGTCTAGTCTAGGTGAGTAGTGGTAAAAAATGGCTGCCCAAACCAAAACAGTTGAAGTTGCAGCCGGGTCGAAGGGTTTAACAGGAGAAATTTTTCAGTGCCGGGTGGGCACGGGACACGTGGTGCCCGGCACCAATCTCGGCCGTCCAATGAAGTGTTGGATGGCTCAGATCTGTTTGGCTGCCGAGGGGTATTTTAGTCATTTCACACTTTAAAATTACCTGAGCAGATCTGGACCATCCAACACTTCATTGGATGGCCAAAATGATGCTGGGCACCACGTGTCCCGTGCCCACCCAGCACTGAAAAATTTCTCGTTTAACAGAGTGGGGAAAACGAATTGGGGGAAGAGAGGTGGGGCCTAGTGCCCTGCTGTCCAAAATTTTACCAGGTCACCTAAGCCGTTAGCCTCTTAGGCATTTTCCATCCAATTTTGTGATGGAAGGATAACATTGAGAAACGTTAGATAATACAAGAGTAAAATTGAAATAAAAAATTTTAGGAGGACGAAATTGAAACCGAGCCTATTTGTAGGGAACAAAAAGGTAGATAAGCCAAAAAAAATTGTAGCGAGTATGTTGGGGTCGATCTTTCGAAAATATGTTGTTCATTAGAATGACATGATGAGATTTTCTATTGTAGTCTTAAATTCAAAGGAATGTTATTCAAGTTAACGAGGTTTTGCACTAAAGTTGAATATTTTTAAAGCTTTGTCTGTAATTCTATAAGCTAACTAGACAAAATAGAAGAAGAGAAGTTACTGTCATAAATGTGAAAATAACACATTTAGACCATCGACAATAGAGATGGAGAGAGATCGCAGAGCATAATACTTAACCAATTGATTTTTCTTTTCTGTTTCTTTTTTCAATTTTTTTTGTGAGCTTTATATGAGGTAATATGTTAGGCATTCAAATATGTATTACCTGAATTGACGGGGTGTAATTGAATTGTGATTGAGTGTTCAATTGGTTAAGTATTCAATTATTTTTGGGTTAGACGTTCAAGACTGGGTTAGAATTGGGTGGTTAATAATATTTGAGTTGAGTGTTCAAGAAAAAGGCTAACTTATAATTTTAACATGTATTCTAAGAAAAAAATTATTGGGTGTTTCATGTGACCATTGAAAAATCAATGTACAACCGCCTCAGTTTCTAGGTTTTTTTCTCGGAAGGAAATCATCACTTGGAAACATGTTCTTTGATTTCTTATATCTAACCTTGAGATGCAATGTAAATATTTCAGATTGCGTGTTATGTCCTAGAGAAGCTAACAATAGATGTGAACGCGACAAATGCAAGTGGACACACAGCAATGGATATTTTGTTCCTTCGACCAGATATCCTTCGATCAGATAACAAAGAAGAGAGTCATATTGGATTATATAAGGTAGAAAAGAGTCATATCGAAGACTTACTTCGAAAAGCCAATGCTAAACAGGCGGAAGATCTCGTAGGTGGAGATTGGCTTACGAATAAAAGAGAATCCTTAATGGTTGTGGCATCACTTATTGCGACAATGGCATTCCAAGCTGGTGTAAGCCCTCCTGGAGGAGTTTGGCAAGAGGACACTGATAAATATCGAGCCGGGGAAGCTGTAATGGCTTATTATTATCAAAAGTCCTATCCGTACTTCCTCCGCTTTAACACGATAGGGTTTGTTGCATCATTGAGCACAATTTTGTTGCTCATGAGCGGATTAAAATTCAGGAACAAGGCTATGATGTGGGTCCTGATAGTGACCATGTGGTTGGCAATCACATCAATGGCAATTACATATTCGTTTTCCAACATTGTGGTTACTCCTAAAAAGGACAGACCATCACTCACTAATATCATTAAAATTGGAGTTATAGTGTGGTCCAGTGTGATGGGTCTTCTTCTAGTGAAGCACACAATCGGGTTGGTGGCATTTTTTGCGAAAGAGAGAAGGAGCAAAATGCAGGCAAATAAAAGGATTATGAAATCTGAGATGGCGTAGAGTTTCCTCGATCGTAAACCCGTTCTACGCAACTTCCTAGGTGGCAAAGATGGAAGAGCGTCTCCTCCCCTTTCCCCTCAGGTCTTAGACGATATATATAGGATTGAATATTAGGCTTTCCAATGCTGGAACTTTTGTTCATGGTCTGTATTATAATGTTGTGAAGGACAATAATCCTCCGATATTGGACTGTTTGGGAGAGAGAAGATTGTAAACAAGTGTGCTAGCTGGACTTCCATTACCTACAAAAACGATCGGCAGGGGTTTCTTTTTTTTTTTTTCTTTTTCGGCAACAATGGGCAGGTGGCTGATGAAGATGATTTCACGGAGGATGAGTTTTTAGTGGTTGTTCGGTTTTCGATGTTTGTTTGTGGTGATTTGGTCGGCATCTTGCCTTCTTTTTGTTAATTTTGGCCCTCAGGTGGAGTATGTCGGTGTGCCTGTGATCTTTTTAATTTTTGTAATCATTTTCAAAGATTAATAAAAATATGTATGGCCGATCGCAAAAAAAAAAACTATAGGCAGGTAACAGGTTGTTCATGATGAACTCAAATAAAGAACCGCATATTATGTTCTTGTAATCGAGGTAGTGTTTGTAACTTTGGATCAAGGCATTTGTGGATGGAAAAGATAAATTTAGGGGATTTCCCTTCACAATATTTTCTTTTTACTTGACTAGGTGCATCGCGACATGCAAGGCACGTTTGTCATGCCCATTGAATTGAATGGTGTTGAATATTTCCGAAAGCATAGGGTGCATAAGTTTCATATACATAAATATGCCATATTTCTTATTACAAAAGGGCCTAGTGAAATTAGGCTGAACATCTTTGATAACAAAAGGCCTTTACATAGCAAAGGGCTTCATCTTTACTTGTGGTTGCAGTTTGTGTGAAGCTGTACGTTGTAGATAGTTGACTATTTGTTGTCTTTGGGGCTGTCCAAAGTTTCTTCATTCTGCAAGATCATGAAACCGTCCATGAATGTCACCACAAATGGTCACAGGCTTTTTAAAGGCTGCAGAGAAGAAACAGTCAATTACACAATCCCACGAAACGCACTATGAATTTTGGCAAATGAACACCTCAGAGAAAGTTGATGACAATCAGAGAAACCAAAATCAGTTATTTGATGTGCTCTGTAACTCAAGGCATGGTTATCTTCTAGACGCTGAGCATACAATTAATAAAATGAGAAACCAGAAGTACTCCTTGAAACATAGGCTCCTTGTGATTCTCTCAACAATTGCCCACATGGCATAACAACATTAACAAACACAAGCACTTAAGACCTAAAATACAAGGCCCTCTAAAACTCTTGATCAGATAAAGCTAAAACCCACCTAACAAATCAAAACATGCTCAGACAATATCCAAATTTGAGTTTTCAAATTTGGACCTAAAATACAAGGCCCTCTAAAACTCTTGGATCAGATAAAGCTAAAACCCACCTATCATCAACCCTACCATTAAAAAAAAAAAAACTCAGAAAAGGCAAGCTTTGTCCAAGTTATCCGATAAGGAATGATGTGAAATTTTAATGTACTCGCAAGCGCACGAATCGTACCGAAGTATAGTAATGCAAGAGCAAGGTCGAACCCACAGGGACTTATAATTTTTTTAATAGAAAAACTAAATAAACTCAAATCGATTAACCCTAACCTAGTTGACAAAAGTGTGATTGATTTTATAAACTAAGAATTGAATAAAACAATGACAAAATTACAATGAAACTAGGACGGAAAGGTTGTGAGATTACCGGTTGAGAAAAGTAACTAAGATTTCAGAATCCACACCCACAAGTATTTGTCAACTAATCTTATGCAATATTGATTTTTCCTTTTGTTTCAGCACAATGGTTTAGAGGCTAATCTTAACCACCGTGGATAATATATCGTTAATATATGTTCCTCCTCTGCTACAAGGTTTTAAGTCAAAATCATCAATTTTATCCGCATAAAAAACAAATCACAGTAGATATCTCGTACTTAAATATTAACTCTGATAAACCAAGCAATTCGATTAATAGGATGATATCAAATCATGGGAAAAAACCCATTCCGATTGAATCCATATCCGAATTTCAACCCAATTAATTAATGAGATCAGAACAATAAACTATGAACGCACGTAGGAAAAATCATACACATAAAATTACTCAATAAAACTTATAGGGTTTCATCTTCAATCCTAGTTGATGATTTTAGCCTCTCATAGATAAAAACAAATGAATCATTCAACTAGAATTCATAATAATAATCTTACAAATATTCTTTTTTTGCTCTCTATTCTTTTCTCTAGCCGTGGCCTTGAATGCCGAGATAGTGCTGTGCGGTGATCCTCTCTGGCCGAACTCTTTGCTTTTCTATATATAATGCTAGAAATTGACCTTAGGTAAATATAATTATTTCCTTCCCAAACTCTACTTATTAGGCAATATCTAATATCATTCCTTATTTTGCCTTCCATTAGCTCGAATTCTTTCAGGACTAGATTCTTTTGGATTGCACTTTGACTAGTTAACCACGAGCTCGGCTTTGAGACCAAATAATTGAGATTATTATCTTTTTCTGCAAAAACACAATTGTATAACGAAAATGAATAAAAAGATAATAATACTAGTCAATTAAGCATAATTAGGAACTAACAACATACTCTATAAAATTGGGGCCTCTAAGTGTCAGTATTTTGTGCTCATCAAGGAAGAAGCCTAACAACCAAAGAATGGCCATTGTTGGAGGGTAAGGCAGTATAGATTATGCTCCTTCAATCAAGGTACATTTATAAAAGTTAGTAATACTTATCTTTTGTGATACCAGATTACAGTACGTTTTCTCTAATATCAAAACAGCAACATAAACTTGTACCTGAAAAATACTTTTTTCCATGAGTATCTCTTTAGCCTTGTCACACAGTGGTTTAATCTGAGCAGTTACCTGCTCCACAAAGTTTAGTAATAGTCATGAGGCATGAATTCAATCAGCAATAGAACCTGATGATACATCGACCTAGGAAGTAAATCATTGAGCATGCGGACCAAGTTTTATCATTTTATAGGAAGAGGGGATCATTCGATAAGTCACAATGCACTGCTTTGCACTCAAGTTGAATCAAATATCAAATGCCTAAATATTCAATAAATAGTATGTCCAAAAGAGTACACATGGAGCACACCTACGACAGGAATGAGGGAAAATAAAAAGAGAGGGAAAAAAATTGATTCTACATATACTTAAATGCTCTCATGGGAAAACTTTCAATGAGGAATACGGTTAATAAAATAAGGCTAGTTTTTCCAAAAAAATTCACATAAATAGTCAACTAAATCCTTGAACTTTTAGACTGGAAAATGCAGGAAATTACCAACACATGTTGATCGAAATGAAGCAGAAATAGGAAAAACATTCCAACTAAGAGCAACATGGGCTGATACAATATGTTGTCCCATTTCACATCGAATGTTTGAGGGACCAACGCCATAATTCATCCAATTTTGTGCCCAACATGCCTAGGCCCAACCAACAACAAAAATTAGTATTTCGGGAAAATGAAGTCAATAACGTGTTTTGATAATTAATACATGTCAAAGACATGCTAAGACATTTGTTAATGCTGAAAATGTCTTTGACGGTATTAATTATCAAAACATGTCCTATACCGTCATTTTCCCTGGTATTTTAGGAATTTTGGGTGCAAAGCACAATGCTCATTCATCCTTTTAAATAGACTTTTGTTCATATTTAATTAAGTTCACTAAAACATTAGAAATTAGATACTACCCTTGTATGTATAATGAGAAAAAATGTGAAGTTCTGAAACTAATGATGAGTCTCACTTACTTTTAAACTCCCATGTCATTAGGCTCAACAATTGCGACATAACGACAAATTTCAAATCAAAAATTCTAACAGCAGAGAGAATTCGCAGAGAACCACGCAGAGATAAACGCGTTTGGCTTCATTTTGAATCCCGAAAAAATCTAGAAAAATATCCATAAATTTTTGAATATTATTTTATGGGGCCCTGTAAAAATTCAGCTCCAGCAGATATCGATAAGTATTACTTTTGGATAAGTAGGGGTGAAACTGCTCAGTTCGCCCCTACGAATTCAAAAATAATACTTACCGATATCCGCTGGAGTTAATTTTTTACAAGGCCCCATAAAATAATATTCAAAAATTTATGAATATTTTTCTAGATTTTTTCGGAATTCAAAATTGGGCCAAATGCGTTTGTCTCTACGGATTGTCCCAACTCATAACAGGGCTGATTTCAAATACTTTAAATAATCCAAAACAAATTGTCATAGATGGTTGTACGAACTACGCATTTCCGACCATGTCAATATCTCAATCCCAATGAAAAGAAATTGGAACATTTTCTCGAACGTGTGGTGAGAGCATAGAAAATAGTACTCCCTCCGTCCCTAAATAAGTGTCCGGCGCGCAAAATTAGATTTTACAAAACATGCATATTTTTTTATTAAAAAAATTATTTTTTTTCACAATCTAATAGAACTCATTGCAATCTATTGATTTGTGAAAAAAAATTAATTTTTTAACGAAACAAATGCATTTTTTTGAAGGCTTAGTTTTGCGCGCCGGACACTTATTTAGGAACGGAGGGAGTAGTTAGGAAAAAAATTCAATGAACAGCTTACAAACGATTCATTTTATTGTTGATTTTTTTTTATCGACGGAAGTCAATATCTATTCTGATATGTAAAGAGAGAGCAACTTTTGATATCACTCATCAAATGAAGTTGTATGAGCTTCCTCTAATACCGAACTCCCCTATTAAATATTAATTTTTACAAAGCGTTCAACTCCAGCGGGTAAACACGGTAGGGGCGAAAGAGTCAAATCGCATCACCAACTGTCATTCTCACGTCTAAATACACCCCTTTGCCCCTTCAACTGCTCCGTCCCTTTATCTTTACCAATGGTTAGTTTCACAGAAAAAGACATGGGAAAGAGAGAGCTCAGATAGAGGGACTCCGTCCGTTCATCTTTACCAATGGTTCGTTTCACAAAAAAAGATGATCGGTCATAACATGAGAAAGAGAGACCTCAGAGAGAGGGACCATTTTTGTGAAGAAGTCTGCCAAACGTGTATTTAATAGGTTTGTACCTTCATCTATCCTAATTTACCTTTGTTTTGTAGAATCTGTGTAATCTTCACGAGTGTTGCTATAGGGACTGACGGATCCGGCACTGAAATCATACCGACGGCCGCTTCAAGCCGTATCTAGCCACCGGACTTCCGATTCGAGCCGTTTAAATATAAAAATAAAAAAATCAAGTGGTCCTTCGGGGGAATCAACGGCATCCGACGTGCGTAGGTACTTAATCCAAACACCCTAGTTTTTCATATATACATGTATATACATATATACAGAAAAAATAAGGTGTTTGAATTAAACATCCTACATACATTGAATGCTGTTGATTTCCGCATAGGCCCCGTCGATTTTTTTTTTATAGAATTTTTGAACGGCTCGGATCGACCGTCTGATGGCCAGAGACGGCCTGTCGCAGCCATCGATACGATTTCGGTGCCGACCCGTCGATCCTATAGGTTTTCGGAGAATCTTCACATATTGGTCTCATACTCACCCCTTTGGTTTTACACCAGGTTTTAACGGAAAAGCTATCTTTTTTTTATTATTATGTAAAGTAGCATTTAATTTTCGTACTTTGGTTAGGTGAGAATTGAGGATGTTGTTTTGTTGCTGTTTGATAAATTGGCTTAATCCTAAATATAGGCCGGGCAAAGAAAAATGTGTGTGAAAGTCAAATTTTTATAAAATAGTGAGAGAAAATGGATACATGCATGAATATGTCGAGCGTACACTCGTTAGATCCATAAGATGACAGAAAAAAGATTTCAATTTGATTTTTTTCATTCTTCGTGCATTGAACAAGTTCAACACTAGACATATTCTATCTATGACATTGCTTTGTAGAATAGATGAAGGTACAAACCTACCGTGTGGGCATTGGTTACTTGAGTGAGCCTTGCTATGGGTATGCCATTTGATGTACACCAAGCGTATCGATATCCAATAGAGCTTATTTTTACAAGGTTGATTAAAAAAATATTGTGAAAATTTTAAGCGGCTCCAATCATTTGTATAAAATTCCTAAGTGAATTTCGCAGATGGCGGTGTTTATTTGGTGTACACCAAGTGGTGTATCCATAATTTTATTGAAGTTTTAAAACAAGTGGAATAATAATTCACACTTTTTACATTGATCCATCATTAAAAACTCCATCTTAAGGCCGCGTTCTTTTGCACTTAACTTAAAATGGTTTGGTTTATCACTATTTGAATTATTTTCGCATTTGTTAATTTTGCTTCAAACTTTTGTAGATTATTGATTCGTCTTGACGCGTGGAATCAAAAAAGTAAAAAAATTGTACTTTTACCTAAGTATTTTGAAAAATATCCATTTTTTAGCAAAAAAAGTGAAAAAAGTTGAATTATTTTGAGAAATAAGTAGTTATTTTCCAAAATATTTTGGTTAAAGTACAATTTTTTTTTTTTACTTTTCAAATTCATCGCATTGAAACGAATCAATAATCTATAAAAATTTGATACAAAATTAACAAATGTATAAAAAAATTTAAATAATCACAAATTAACTCATTTTAAGTTAAATTTAAACTAAGTTTAAAAGAACACAGCCTTAGATCCATTGACGAAATTCACAAATTTGGTCTTTTTCTTCATGGAATTGACAGTACTATCCAGTATTCTTTTTTTTTTTGAAAGAACTATCCAGTATTCTTGAGGTGGATACTTTCACACATATGTGCTCGATCAACATGGAGATGAGAATCTGCAATTATTGTTTGCCAATGCCAGCTGTTTCATAGTACTATAGTAGATCCTTCTCTGGTTAACCCAGTCACATGACTCCACAGACAACTGCAATAATTATTGTTTTGTTTTTGGAAAATAATTTTGGTCGCTTCAATTTTTTATGGTAGTATTTTAAAATTTGTCTTTTAGTGTGTTTGTTATGTATAATTTTTACACTAAAAGACAAGTTTTGGAGTGCTATCATTAAAAATTGAAGTGCCAAAGGCTTTGTTCGGTTAACCTTTTATTTTTAGTTTTAATTTAGTTTTTATTCATTACCCTATTTCTTTCTCTAATCATTAATATCATATTTCTCCAATTATTTCTTTCTCATATTTTTCTTTAATCATTACTCATATATTCAATTATTACCATATTTCTCTTTCTATCCACTACCAAAACTAAATTAAACCAAATTGTCACCAAACAAAACCAGCCTTGTTTTTTTATTTTTTTTTGTCTGACGATCGTACTATTACTATTACAACCCATACAAAGACGTAAGCAATGGGCTTATGTCATGGCTTATGTCAACCCCCATGCATCACCAAGCGATGTCATCACAAATTCCAGCCTTATGTTTATGGATGGTAGTTGGAAACAGTTCATGAGGATAGAGAATATGAAGCTGTTTACCTCACAATCTGTGTAGTAGAACAGAATACCCAAAATCGGATTAGCTGGTGTTTGGATTGAGTCTCGGATTTGGTCATTTTCTTTAAGATGGTTCGCGGCTCTGCACTCTCTGCGCAAGTAGTAAAAGTCACACCGCTTCCAGGATAAAATAATCCATTATTCAGCCTCTTTGTCTCGATGATCTTCCTTGATTCATCCATTATCAATCTAATAGCTAAGATTTACGAGTCATTCATACCCTATAATACCGCACTGGGTATCGTAGAACAATACAGAGTAGTATAAATGAGTGGTTGGGCTCATCACATTGCGTTAATTTCTATATGTTGTATAACAACCTAAGATCAATTAATTGATGCATGAATTAACAGGTTTCTGTGTTCCACCTTAATATATTTTTACTTTCCACGTCATGATAGTTGTTTAGATGTCTAAAATTATGTCTAGAAGACAAAAAAAAATCATGCTCTACAATTTTAGGGTGTCCTGATGATATATATATATATATATATTTTGCATTAGACATTAGAGGGCAATAACATTTCAGTTTGATGATTGGCTTCATGAATTCTTATAAAAATTTGTTACCTTTTCCGTTCAATATATTAAGTAAAGGAGTTGGACAGCTTCCCGTACGATTTGAGTAACAAGTTCATAGGATTGTTTTTCTTCTTTCCTAGCCGTTAAAGGAACTCTGGACAGGCCCCACACACTAACATTGATCTGCATATATACTTGCTTTTATATATATTTGCATTTTGTAGATATTGAACTTGCAAGCAGAAGACTCTGCGTGGAAGTTTGAAAGCAGGTGACAAGGCAATTAAGGGAATTGCTCCAATTGAAACCTCCTGACCACCAATAAGGAGCAGATTCAAGTCATCCCCAACTACTGCTACGATTTCAAAAATATTAAAAATTCTTCTTTTCAACGGGCATGACAAACGTGCATTGCATGTTGCAATTCACCTAGTATATATAGGAACCATAAATACCAAGCGAAAGGCTCGTTCTTATTATTAATGGTAGGATAAGGGAGGATATACAAATTTCCTTACTACCCTTGTTCTTTGCTAATACTCCCTCCGTTCCTAATTGAGAGTCCATTATTTCATTTTGGAATGTCCCTTTCTAAAAATAAAAGTAGAAATTTGATAAAATTTCAAAAGTGTCCCTCCTATGTGAATAAAAATAGAGGTAGAATATAGGAATAATGACAGAAAGTATGTGTAATGATTACATGTTTCTTAAAAAAGTTAAAATTTCTAAGAAGGAGACTCTCATTTAGAAACGGAGGGAGTTGCATTTCTGTATCTCAATCCCAATGAAACGAAATTGGAACTTTTTGTCAAATGTGTGGTAAGAGCATAGAAAAAATAGTTATAGGAAAAAATTTAGTGAAGAGCTTACAAACGAATCTCTGCGCATCAACGAACGAGAATATTGGCAATCAACAAGATAAGTTTTATTGCTTTATTTTTTTACCGGCGGAAGTCAATATCTATTTTAATATATAAAGGGAGAGCAATTTTTGGTGTCACCCATCTAATGAAGTTGTATAGACTTCCTCTAATACCGAAACTCCCCTATTAAAAATTAATTTTTACAAGGCATTCAACTCCAGTAGTTAAACACCATGGGGTGAAAGAGTAAAATCGCATCACCAACTGCCATTCTCATGTTTGAATACACCCGAATTGCTCCGTCCCTTCATCTTTACCAATGGTTAATTTTACAAAAAAAGATGACCGGTCACGACATGAGAAAGAGAGAGCTTAGAGAGAGGGACCATTTTTGTGAAGAAGTCTGCCAAACATGTAATTAATAGGTTTGTACCTTCATCTATGCTAATTTACCTTTGCTTCGTAGAATCAGTGTAATCTTCACATAGGTCTCATATTCACTCCTTTGGTTTTACACCAGGTTTTAACGGAAAAGCTATCCTTCTCTTTTTTTTTAAGTAGCATTTAATTTCCATACTTTGGTTAGGTGAGGACTGAGGATGTTGTTTTGTTGCCGTTTGATAAATTGGCTAAATCCTAACTATAGGCCGGGCGCAAACAAAGTGTGTGGAAGTCAAATTTTTATAAAATAGTGAGAGAAAACGGTACATGCATGAATATGTCTAGCATACACTTGTTAGACTCACGAGATAACAAAAAAAAGAGTTCATGTTGATTTTTTTCATTCTTCATGCATTGAACGAGTTCAACGCTAGACATATTCGATCCACGACATTGCTTTGTAGAATAGATGAAGGTACAAACCTATCATGTGGGCATTGGTTACTTAAGTGAGACTTGCTATGAGTATACCATTTGATGTACACCAAACATATCGATATCCGACAGAGCCGATTTTTACAGGGTTGAATAAAAAAATATTGTGAAAATTTTAAGCAGCTCCAATCATTTGTATAAAATTCCTAAGTGGATTTCATAGATGGCGGTGTACATTTGTACATCAAGTGGTGTATCCATAGTTTTATTGAAGTTTTAAAACAGGTGGATTACATTGATCCATCATTAAAAACTCCATCTTAAGGCTGCCTTGTTTTTTGCACTTAACTTAAAATGAGTTGGTTTGTCATTATTTGAAATTTTAAAACAAGTGGATTGATAAGTCACACTTTTTACATTGATCCATCATTAAAAACTCCATCTTAAGGTTGCGTTCTTTTGCACTTAACTTAACATGAGTTGGTTTATCATTATTTGAATTTATTGATTTGTCTCAATGAGAAGAATAAAAAAAGTAAAATAATTATATTTTTGTACAAGTATTTCGAGAAATAACTGTTTTTTAGCAGAAAAAATAAAAAAAGATGAATTATTTTGAGAAATAAGTAATTATTTTCCAAAATATTTGGATAAAAGTATAATTTTTTTTTTAACTTTTCGATTTCTCTCATCGGGATGACTCAATAATCTATAAAAATTTGATGTAAAATTAACAAATTCAAAAAAAATTCAAATAAAGACAAACCAACTCATTTTTAATTAAATTCATGATAGACGCGCAAATGTTTACATAAGCACCCCTAATTTATCATTGCTAAGTCTTTTTATTTTATTATGTGGTGTTTTAATGTTTAATTTTTGTATTGTAGATATTTGAAAGCTTAATAAGTTAATGCAGATTAAAGCTTGGATTGGTCCATATTTTGCTCCCACTGTTGCATATCTCGATAGGCCTCAGAAGCCTACCTTTTATTATCACTTGTTTTGACTGAAATCTGGGACAATAGAAAAAGGGATTAGGCCTAAGCCACGGCCCACGAGGATTAGTTTTTGTTCGGCTACAGAAAGACATATAAAAGGACGAAGAACGGGGGGCCGCAGGAGAGATTATTATTATTTTATTTATTCTCAGTAGTTGTTTTTATGGAGAAAGAACGGCTTTTCGACGGACGAAACAAATAGGAAGGACGGGGCTGCCGACAGCGTATGAAGAGCAGGCTGCCATCAGAAAAAAATCATTTGTTCTTACTATTGTTAAGTTTTCTTCCGAGTTCTTCTTTCTTTTCTTCCTTTTCAAGTTTTTGAAGTTTTATTCAGATCTTCGCACTCCGGTAATTCATATTGATTTATGTTCTTTATTAAAATTGTTCGTTGGTATTCAATTAGTTGTTATCTTTTGTTTATTTATTTATTTTTATCTTGCGTAATGAAAGCATGATTAATTCTAGGGTTTCTTTCTTTTTATTTTTAATAATGAGTGAATAGTTTATTTGAGATTTAGTCACTGGGTAAAGACACGCCGTGACCTAATTAGAATTTGTCTCGCAATTTTTTGCACATTAATTTAATTAAATAATTTAGTTGGTGAAAACTACGTCCGTTGGACGAATCTGAGGCATTGCCAGGGCTCATGTGAGAGGGAACAGGGGACCAAAACCCGTTCGCTACTGTGTACGAGACCGGCAACCTTAGGATTCGCATCCTTCGGAGTTTCCAATTCTCCCTAAATTTAACCAATTTTTTAAAACCTTGAAAAGCGAGCGGATTCTTATTGGGTAGTGAGCGTCGGATTCCCTACGACCGTTCCTCTCTTTTTAATTATTTGACTAAGTTATTTGTTAGTATTAGTTAATCAACCAAAAGACAAGGGGTGACTACCTAAGAGCTATTTTAATACTACAACCCGAGGTTCCACAGCATATATTTCACCGTCCTTAGAGGATTCGACTCCGATCTTATCGGGTATTGTGCTATATCGGTCTCAGCTCTACGCTTGGAGCAACCCATTATTTTAGGTCTAGGAATAGGTCAAGCAATTCACAAATTTGGTCTTTTTCATACAATTGACAGTACTATCCAGTATTCTTAGAATAAATTTTCTTTATTCCTAGCATTTCTGTTTCACACATATTGTTGTCCTTCTCTGGTGAACACAGTCACGTGATTCATACACACAAACAACTGTAATCATTATTGTTTTTGTTCTTTTTGTCCGAAGATCGTACTACTATAGATAAGCTCATACAAAGACGTAAGCAATGGGCTTATGTCATGGCTTATGTTTGTGGACGGTAGTTGGACACAAATTCCAGCCTTATGTTTATGGATGGTAGTTGGAAACAGTATAATGAGGACAGAGAATATGGAGCCGTTTACCTTACAATCTGTTCTAGCCTTATGTTTATGGATCGTGGTTGGAAACCATTAATGAGGACAGAGAATATGGAGCCGTTTACCTCACAGTCTGTTTAGTAGAACAGAATACTCAAAATCGGATTAGCTGGTGTTTGGATTGAGTCTCGGACTAGATCGTTTTCTTTAAGACGTTTCAAGGTTCTGCATTCTCTGCGCAAACACTGATAGCCACGCCTCTTCCAGGATAAAACAATCCATAATTCAGCCTCTTTGTCTCGATCTTCCTTGATTCACCTATTTTCAATCTAATAGTTGAGATTTACAAGTCATTCATACCCTATAGTACCACACTAGGTATCGTAGAACAATTCAAAAGAGTGGTTAATTGGTTCAACCAAAAAAACAAAAAAAAAGTGGTTAATTTTAAAGCATGTGAGTCAAGTCAATACATGTGAACATGTGAGCATAGGATGATTCTAGGAAGGATATCGCTCTCTGGGGTTTGTTAATTGTTACTCTCTTAACCTGTGGGTGGGTTGGCAATGGGGACGGGTCGAGATCGGAGGATACCATCCCTGTTTTCAATCCTCGAACCCCTTTTCCCGTTCCCGACTTGATCATCTCCAACAGAGATTTGTTTTTTCCTCCATTCCTGCCCCAATCAGACAATCGGGATTTTCGCGGGGATTCGGGGATCCAAAATTTTTACAAAGACAACAAATTATGCGCGAGAATAAATATTGATCAATGAGTTTGGAAGGAGAGATCGAGGGTCGCAGTTTGATACCTTTTATACTTACTATGCGGGGAAAACAAAGAAACTGAACTACTATAAATCTAAAACATTAGTACTGAGTAATAAAATGAAACTTCATAAATTTTGAAACGAAGGATTTGGAAATATGTTGGATAATTGTATTGGATTCCAGAATCCACCTTGTCAGTCAGAGCACGGAAGTTTTGAACGTAATTTTTTGTCGGCTTGCATTTTAGAGAGTTTTTTTTTTTTTTTTTGCTAAGCATCAAAATTGCATTTTATAGTTTACTTTGATGCTTATCTCCTCAAACTAATGGAAAAAAATATTTCGGAGAATCAGTGACGGGACAGGGCGGGTAAAAAATGGAAAATGGATTCAAGTCGGGGCTATGATCAATTCCTGCCTCTTACCCAATTCCCGAAATTTTTTCAAAAAAAAAAATTCTCATATCCTACCCAATCCTTGATCGGATCTTCAAATTACTGACTGTTTGAAGCGGGGATCAAATTGGATACGAATGCGTCAGATAAAATTGCCATCCCTACATGTGGGTGAGGCCGGGGAGGAGTATTCTTTTGTGTCACCAGCTTTTTTGGCGGGAAAATGACGGTCAATGACATATTTTGATAATTAATACCCGCCAAGAACATTTTCAGCATTAACAAATGTTTTTAGCTTGTCCTTGGCGGGTATTAATTACCTTAGCTTGTCCTTGACGGGTATTAATTATTAAAACACGTCCTGAACCGTCATTTTCCCTTTTTTGGCACCTTTCATTCAATTTCTATCAATTTTGTAAAATGACACGGCGCTAGAAAGCAGCTGAAAGTATGAATGGTAGAAAAGATGTTCTCCACAACAATCCATCAAATGCTGCCGAAAAAGAAAAAAAACAAGCAATCGTCTAAAATTCAGATTCATTGAATCATTGTTCTCTTCACACTCCACCAGAAAATAAGAGCCAACTTTCACAACCAAAAAAAGAATTAAGAGCAAACTCTCCGTTTTTACCGAAAAAAAACACTATAAATTTAACGTATTTTACCAATTGATTTTCAAGAACGAAAAAGTTTTTACCAACTCAACAACTTTTTCATTTACATATCCATCAAAACCTTTTTCACTACCAGAAACGACTTGACATTTGTCAACAATTTATTCGTTTTATGCAAGTGTGTATGTTTATATATTAACACACTTTCACAATTATGTTAATATATACAAAAATATAAAAAAAAAATTTCATTTTGCGCGGGGACACGCGCTTGAACGGTGCGCGCCGTGCCTCCACGTAGGTTCGTCCCAGCTTACGAGTGCTGGAAAAAGACCCCCGGAGCACTAAACAATCACTCTATTTTTTTAAGACTACAGAGGTGTCACTACAAAACCGAAGACCACAAAGCATCTTTTTGCATTGAAAAGATTTGCACTCGATTCTGAGGGATTTAGTCGCAACAATTATTATATAACCACACATATTTATACAAATACTTTATACATATTTACAATTTTTGGTGTGTGCCACCCACACTGGATATTTAGTGTATGTGAACTCTAATGTGAATGTAAGTGGATTTGTGCAAGGTGGTGTTCCGATTTTTTTCCTTAAAAAATAAGTAATTATTTGCAATTTTGAAGCTTAAAAAAAATATGCTTACTAAAATAAAAAAAATATGCAATATAGATCTTATTTTAAAATCAAAAAATAATAAGCAGGGCTCGATGAGATCTATCAAACCTTGGCAAAAAAAATTAAAAATTTATTTTCGTAAGTTTGTTATTTTTATGTTTGAAAATAGATACTTATTTTTTAAATACTCATTAGAGAATCTGGAACGGGGCCTAAATTTATTATCGTTCTTAGCTTGCATTCATAGTGTTCAGCTTGCATTCATAGTGTTTGTTACAACAAACTGGTAGCAGAGCCTTAGGTTGCAAAACTAGGGTTTTGTTTTCGATTGTGGCTATAGTGGCTAAATTCGAGATTGCGAAATTTGATGGGCAGAACAGCAATTTCAGTCTTTGGAGAGTAAAGATGAAGGCTCTGTTAATCCAACAAGAATTGCATAAGGCTTTGTTAAGCAAGATTAGTTCTGGAATCAAAGAGGAAGATTGGGATGATACAGATGCCAAAGCTCTAAATTTGATAAGCACCCGACAATGACATTAAGGGTGCGCTAGTTGGCTAACTTTAATTGTTTTTGCCATTAATTTAGACGTTTTTAATTACTTTTGTGCATAGGACTTGCTAATCCTGTTTTGCAGGAAAATCACTTAATAGTAAGGTGTTAAGGCTTAAAGCGTATCCAAGACATGTCAAGACCCGACGGCTCTCAAACTGGCAAGGCAGAGCAAGAGACTAAAGGCTGGGCTTAAGCCAATCGGTATTGATACCAAGCAATTTAGTCTATCGGTACCGAGCTCTTCAAACCAGCCCCTAACGCCTTCGGTATTGATACCAAGCAATTTAGTCTATCGATACCGATTGGCTTAGTGGCAACTCCTTAACTGGTTCGGTATTGATACCATTTATTTTCTCCTATCGGTACCGAGACCTTATCACAGCAACTTAAGGCTTTCGCGATCGATACCGAGGGCTTACGAGGGTACTTTCAGAGCATCTCTTGAGTATATTCTGGGCGTGTACTACGAAGTAGAGAGATTTGCTTACATAATTTTAGATCTAGATCTAGATTTGGTTTTGTTCTTGAATGTTTTTCAATTTTCAGTCTTGAATCCTTATTTTCTGTCTTCATTAATTAGTTTTTCATATTGTCGTCTTCATTAAAGTTGTAGTAAATTACTCGATCTATCATTTAATCTAATTTTCTTCTAGCGTGTTATTTCAATTATGTTAAGTAGATTTTTGCTTGCTCTTATCTCAATAGATATGTGTGAGTAGTTTTCCAAGGTTAGGTAATGGGGTGATTAGCATCTCATAGCTCAAGAAGAATTGCGTTTTTCACCATAAAGTTAAAACCTTTGGTTCGATCATCGATGTAGGGTTCGAGTTTATTTGTCAAATCGCTAACGTGTTAATCTCCTTGATCATGTGTAGGTAGGAGCATCGCCTACTTACCACATATGATGCTTGGAGCTCTGATGCACGAGGCATTTGCCAAATAAATTCTAGAGCTAGCTTGGTAATCGAACCATTCTATTTTCTGATTTCGGAACCTTAACTGTGTATCTTGAACCGTGTAATCGGGTGAGAAATGCAGTTTAATTTGAGTCGTGAGTGTTAGTAATTCCTAGACATAACCTGCCTTTTATCTTAATTTATTTGCTTTTCAATTTAGCCCCTTTTCATTTCCACTACACACGTAAAATCAAGTTGGCTGTCTAAAAGCCGAAAGCCCTTGCTTACATCTACAAATTCAGTAAAGCCGTATTAATTATTCCCTTGGGTACGATCTCAGATTTCCGGATTATCAAAATTCTATTCAGTTGAGTCTGACAGATGATGTTCTTCACGAGGTGGAAGAAGAAACTTCAGCAACAGGTATTTGCTGAAGTTGGTAGGCATATATATGACGAAATCGCTCACCAACAGGTTATATCTCAAATAACATCTTTATATGTTTCGTATGTGAGAAGGTATATCTGTTAACGATCATTTAGACGAGTTCAATTGTATTATCATGAATCTGAAAAATATTGATTGTAAAATTAAGGATGAGGACCAAACCCTAATTTTGTTATGTTCTTTACTGCTTTCGTATGAGCACTTTGTTACAATCCTATTGTATGGCAAAGACACAATATTCATGAAGGATGTTAAGGCTAGTCTTTATTTGAAAGAGTTGAGGAAAAAAATGTCATTTGAGGGTGATACGCATGCGGAGGGTTTGTTTGTTAGGGGAAGAACAATAGAAAGGGAGGAGTCGAGTAATAGGGGAAGATCCAGGTCATCAGGTAAGAAGAAAGAAAAGTGCAAATATTGCAAGAAACACAGGCACTGAAAAAAAGAACTGTTTAAAACTCAAGAAGAAGGAAAAAGAAGACCAGAAAGGGGGTAAAGTAATTGCTTGAATTGTTGAAAGTTCAGATGAGTTAGATAACGTGTTATCAGTTACAACGGATGATTCTTGCTCTAATATTGAGTAGATTCTAGATTCTGGATGTCCATACCACATGTGCCCGCATAAAGAGTAATTTTCTACTTATGAGGCGTTCAATTGTGGTACAGTTTTGATGGGCAACAACATGGCCTGTAAGACTGTTGATTGTGGAACGATTCAGCTTAAGATGCATGACGGTATTGTTAGGACTTTATTTGAGGTTCCATATGTTCCGGATTTGAAGAAAAATATTATCTCTCTAGGTGCTCTTGATTCTCATGGTTGCTAATTCCTCGGTGAATATGGAGTTTTGAAAGTCTCAAAGGGTGCATTGGTATTGATGAAGGGTCAGAAGCGTGGTAATCTCTATACACTCTAGGACAGTATAGTTTTAAGTGCTGCAGAAACGATTGCTTCATCAATTGTTTCAGATTCAGACTTGACTCGTTTGTGGCATATGTGCCTTGGGCATATGAGCGAGATGTGGATGACAGTTTTGAGCAAATAGGGTTTGCTATGTGGCCAGAAAATTGAGAAGCTGAATTTCTGTGAGCATTGTGTCTACGGCAAATAGTGTAGGGTGAAATTCAGTACAACTATTCATCGCACCAAAGGCATAGTGGATTATTTTCACTCGAATCTTTGGGGTCCCGCAGAGATAACTTCTAAAGGTGGTTTTCGCTATTTTATGAGTATTATCGATGATTTCTTTCTTGAGGTTTGGGTGTATATGTTGAAACATAAGAGTGATGCCTTTAATACATTCAAATAGTTTAAAACTTTGATTGAGAATCAGACTGGTAAGAAAATAAAACATTTGAGAACTGACAATTATATGGAGTTTTGTCTTGGCGAGTTTGATAAGTACTGCAGTGATGAGGGCATTGTGAGACATCACACAGCGAGAAAAACCCCTCAGCAGAATGACGTGACTGAATATATGAACATGACTCTTTTGGAGAAGGCACGTTGTATGTTGTCCAATTTCGGATTGGACAAAGAATTTTGGGTTGAAACTGTTTCCATAACATGCTATTTGGTGAACAGGTATTCGTCGACTGCTATTGAGTGTAAGACTCTATTTGCGGTATGGTCAGGTCATCCAGCTGATTATTCTGTGTTGCGTGTTTTTGGGTGTCCAGCTTATGCTCATGTGAATGAGGGTAAATTGGAGCCACAGACCAAGAAGTGTATTTTCTTGGGTTATACAACAAGTGTCAAAGGGTACAGATTATGGTGCTCTGATGATTCAAAGTTTTTGATCAGCGTGGATGTGACTTTTGATGAAAATTATCTGATTAAGGGGTTTAAGCATGTTGATGATATAGTTCAGGAATAGAGTGTTCCAAAGCAGGTGGAGTTTTTGAGTGAATCTTTCGACTCAGGGAAGAAACACATTGAGTAGCCAATTGAAGAGGAGTTTAATAGTTTAGACATAGAGGTTGATGCGTTAGTTGAGCAACCACGCACTATTGCTAAAGATAGGTGAATGAGGGAGATTCAGCCCCCTGAACAGTATTCGGCTTATTCTGAGATGGTGGTCTATGCTTTATCAGTTGCTGAGACAGTTGAGTATAAGGAGTTTTCCAGCTATACGAAAGTTGTTTCAAGCGCTGAGTTTGCACAGTGTTTGTTGCTATGAATGAGAAGATTGAGTCTCTTCAGAAGAATCAGACATGAAAGTTAGTAGAACAGTTGAAAGGGAAGAGGATTGTTGGGTGCAAGTGGGTCTTCAAGTGCAAACCAGGTATTCCATGGGTAGAAAACATTTGGTTCAAAACTCGGCTAGTGGCGAAAGGATACAGTCAGAAGGAGGGTGTTGACTACAATGAGATATTTTCACTAGTTGTAAAACACAGTTTCATTCGCACTTGCTATTGTTGCATTTTATGATCTTGAGTTGGAGCAACTTGATGTCAAAACTGCATTTTTACATGGGGAGCTTGAAGAATAAATTTATATGTGTCAGCCTAAGAGATTTGTTGTTTCTGGTAAGGAAGATCACGTTTATTTACTTTGTAAATTTTTGTATGGCCTCAAACAATCTCCTTGGCAGTGGTATAAGCGGTTTGATACTTTTATGATTAGTCAGTCATATTCCAGAAGTGAGTATGACAGTTGTGTGTATTTTCGAAAACTTTCAGATGGTTTATTTGTTTATCTACTGTTGTATGTTGATGATATGCTTATTGCTGCCAAGAGTGTATCAGAAATCAACAAGTTGACAGCAATTAGGTGGTGAATTTGAGATGAAAAATTGGGGTGCGGCAAAATGAATTTTGAGTATAAAGATTTGCAGAGATTGAGTAGTTGACAAATTATTTTTGAATCAGAAGTCTTATATTCTGAAAGTGCTTGAGCGCTTTGCTATGCAAAACTCGAAGCCAGTCAGTACCCCTTTGGCTGCACACTTTCGACTTTCAGCTGAGTTGTCACCACAGTCAGAGGATGAGGAAAAGTATATGTCCTAGGTTCCATATTCGTACGCAGTTAAGAGCCTTATGTACGCCATGATATGTACTCGTTCTGATATTTCACATACAGTTAGTGTCGTTAGTCGTTATATGGGGCGTCCAAGAAAGACACATTGGGAGGCTGTGAAATGGATACTATGGTATTTGTGCGAAATTACAGCTATTGGTCTATTGTTTGGGGTTGTCAATTCTGGTGATTATGCTATTGGTTATGTTGATTCGGATTTTGCCGATGATCACGATAAGAGAAGGTCTCTGGCAGATTATGTCTTTACTCTCTCTGGAAGTACCATTAGTCGAAAAGCTACTTTACATGCTACAGTCGCGTTGTCTACAACAAAGGCAGCATATATGGCCATTGCTGAAACTGTGAATGAGGCATTGTGGATAAGAGGTTTGCTTTATGATCGAGCTTGGTCTTGCACAAGGTGTGAGTTCATTATTTTATGATTCACAGAGTGCTATACATTTGACTAAAAATTTGATGTATAATGAAAGGACCAAGCATATCGATGTCGTCAGGTATCACTTCGTTCAGGATATTATCTTACAGAAACAAGTTAAGGTGAAGAAAGTGGGTACGGCAGATAACCTAGCAGATATGTTGACTAAATCGGTTCTGGTTGCCAAGTTCAAACATTGCTTGGTATTTGCAGTTGATCGCCCCTCAGGGGCATTTGGCAAATGAGAGGTTAGAAAGGGAGAACTATATTTGGTGATTTGGTTCAATAGAATTCAAGTCATTGTGAAGAATTGTTGGGAATGACCTTGTATTCTTTTGTCTCACATTGATTAATTATGTTGTTTCCGTTTTTGTAGCCTATTATAAATAGGGCTTTTGGAGGACTTCTAGAAATTATCTTTTGTGCTTTCATATTGTGGCTTTTCTAGAGTTACGGATTACTGTCGGCTTTTTTTATCTCTTCTTTACATTGGTTAGTGAATCGTCTCTCTTCGCCCATGGACGTACCCATCTTGAAAAACCACGCATATTTTGTGTCTTTGTGATTTCTTATTTACTTTTCAATTTTTCGTTCTTAACTTGCATTCATAGCGTTCGTTACAACAGTCGAGCTATATGAAGTGAGTTATCAAAATCGTTCTCATGCTACATAGCGATAGCCCCATGTGTGGAAGTATATATCCACCACAAGATTACTGAAAACTGTGTTCACATTGAAGGTACTTCAGATTAAAAAATGATTGGTTTAATGATGAAGACCAAGACGACGAAGACCAAAAAAGGTGTGGAGGTACTCATTGTGCAATTAAAGTTTTATTACAAAACTATCAATTCTATGTATGTGATTTATCCAAAAAAAAGTTAATAATTATATGAATGTGATGACTGTTTTGTTTAGAATTTGGAAAATTTTTCCAAAAGTGCAACCCGCTAAAAGTTGTTTAATTATGTGCAGTCTAACTAGCCTCAAGCATAGATCTAAGGCTGTGTTCTTATAAACTTAATTTAATTTAACTTAAATATGAAAATTGTTCTCATTTGAATTTTTTTCGCATTTGTTAGTTTTGTACCAAACTTTTGTTGGTTATTGATTCGTTTTGATGAGAAGAATCAGAAAAGTAATTTTTTTTTTAGTTTTACCTAAGTATTTTAAGAAATAACCATTTTTAGCACAAAAAATCAAAATTCTCAGGTTTAAGTTGATAGGCTATAAACCATTCTATTTCGTAAATGCGCATTAACAAGGTGTTCTTTAATAATGATAATCAATCCTCTTGTGCACTCGTTCAACTTTATTTATTTATTTATTTATAGGCAACATTAATTTCATTCATTCTGAAAGATATGAATCAACATAATACTATAGAAAAAGAAATGTGTTGAGCAACTTCTTCTCACGAGATCTCGTTCATCTTTACTCCATTTGATGGGTGATGACCTTAGAGCATCTAAACTATTTTGGTTTGCCAAAAAATCCATCAACACTCCAACTGAAGATTTAAAGAATAGAAACGAAAATGCACAATAAATAAATCGAAACACTCATCTTGTCAAATGGAGTGAAATGAAAAAGTTGAAGAGAAATCCCCTAAATTTATCTATTCCATCCACAAATCCATATACAAATCCTTGATCCTAAGTTACAGACACTACCTCGATTACAAGATGATGATAATATGTGGTTCTTCTTTTGAGTTCATTAGCAATATTCTGCCCATAGTTTATTTCTCAATTGGCCAAACATATTTTTGTAAATCTTTGAAAAGAATTACAAAGATTAAAGGATCACGGGCGCACCAACATACGCCAAACACTGAAAATCGAACAACCGCGAAAAACAACCCAGCAATTGGCAACACCAAAACTGTTAGATTTTCTTGGAGGGTTCCAATCTAAAATCAATTGGCAATAGTTGGAGTAGTCTTTAGAATTTATTAACCAATCTTGGGTGGCTTGGATGAGCGATGTGGGACAAGTCTAACACTCCCCTCATGTGCAGCCCAGATGCACGTGGAGGTGACAAACCAGGAGCCGACCGACTGACTCCAGCTATCGGGCGACAAAGATGACGGGAGACTTTCCCACGAGAGATGAGGCCACCCAAGACCTAACTCTGATACCATATTAGATTTTCTTGAAAGGTTTTAACCTAAAACCAATTGGCAATAGTGGAGTAACTTCTAAAATTTATTAACAAAGTTTGGATGGCTTAGATGAACGATGTGTGACAAGTCTAACAAAAACAAACTAAGTCAAGAGACCATCCCCAAAACCCTGACAAACAAATCGAAAGAACAAAATTGGAGACCGAGAGATACAACCCAAAACCGCAAAACCATAGAATCAAAATTCAAGAGAAAAAGAGGCACCATCCTTGAAGACATTATCATCCTCCTCAAAATCATCTTCATCAGCAACCTGCACGTATGTCGTTGCCGAGAAGAGAAGAAAAAGAACTGCCCAATCATTTTGGTAGGTAATGGAAGCCCAGTTAGCACACACCATGGACTTTGTTTGGTTAGCATTTTAATTTAATTTAGTTTTGATAGTGAGTGAAGAGAGAAATAGGATAATTACCGAAGAGAGGAGTAATGATTGAAGAGAGATAGAGAGAGAGATAAAAATAATAATAATTGAAGAAATATGATAATAATTAAAAAAAAAACAATAATTGAAAAATTAAATTAAAACTAAATTAAAATACTAACCAAACACAACCCATATGTTTACAATCTTATCTTTCCGAAACAGTACATCGGAGTATTTATTGCATGTCCTTTTACAAAAAGTTACAACATGCATGCATGACCACTTGTTTCCTCATGCATGAGTCCTTTTTAGGAGTCACCGCACCGTTGGAGTATGAATATGGAGTAATTGCCAACCACATATATGGTCGCTATAAGGATCTACATGCATTGAACATAACCATGGCCTTTTACATTAGATATGAAATACAAAATTCATATGGGTCGGACCTGAAACACCAAAAAGGGCCGAACAAGTACGAACAACATCGTACGTAGCAATTTGTTCTTGAATTTTATAAAAATTGTATATAGTACAATTTTTGCAAAATTTCGATCTCCTAGAAACAGTGAGTGGCAATAATTGGTTGCGTACTTCATTTAACAGAATCAAGTGCAAACCTTCTTGACTTATCAATAAGGAAAAACGAACGACTAGATCAATGAGATGCAAATTATTTCTGTTGGAAGATTTTTAGAAACTAAAGGAAATCGATTTTGAGAGTATCACACATTTTCCGTGATTATTAGGTACTTCAAGGGTCATCTCTAGTACGCATTAGTTTGCGAGTCACATACACCCATGTGCGTTGAAAAAAGCCCCTAGAAGTCGAGTAATAATTTCCCTTATAGAGACCTAAGCAATAGCTTTTGTCACATCCAACGCAATTATCTTTTCTTTTTTTTTTTTGTTGCGCGGTAGGGTTTCCACAACAACTGTAAGGCTCAAAAGCAGTTCACAGTTGTGACACATCTTTCAAGACTTTGTTGTACAGAGGGGAATTTATAATTGAAAAGGGCCTTTTTTTTTTTTTTTTGGGCTTATATTATATACATCAGCAGATTAGCAGAGTTTTAATATGTTAGTATATGGAGAGTTCAAAAACTGTCTATAACCGTGAACTCCAAACCGCCGCTTGCAAGACTCGAACCATGGCTTTATAGAGGGAGGCGTACCAATTGAGCTAAGAGCTCATTGGTGAAAAGGGCCACTTCACATGTTCACAATACGCCCATCCCATGTCATCCCATCCTTATTACATACATGCACCACATGTACAAACATGCAAAATGCAGCTATAAATAGAGGTGAGTCTGATTCCTTGTACTCGTCTACTCAAACACACACCCAAATACCTTGCTAGACTGAAGAGTGCAACCAATTATGGAGCACGACCTCTGTGAAGCTGCAATTACAGGGGACACCGAATCACTGCACAACATAATCGGAAAAGATCCACTGATTCTTCACAAAGTTGCAGCCGGATGTTTCCATTGCGCTGCAAGTCCCCTCCACTTGGCTACGTTAAGCGAGCAAACAGACTTTGTGGTAGCACTACTGAATCTCAAACCGGAGCTCAAATTGAGACTCACAGAAGTCTTAGATTCGCAACAACGGTCTGCCCTTCACTTGGCATCGGCCATGGGGCACGACCAGATTGTGAAGGTATTAGTGAAGGCCAACTCCAAGATGTGCCTGGTTCGTGATCGAGACGGTAAAACCCCCCTCCATGTGGCCGCCATGGAAGGCAAGACCAGTGTCTTGGATGAGCTGGTTCAAGCCAGCCCACAAGCGGCTCGAGTCAGGGGGGATCAAAACGAGACGATCTTGCACTTGTGTGTCAAGCACAACCAGTTGGAGAGCTTGATGAAACTGTTGGCTATGATAAAAGGTTGCGATTTTGTCGACGCTAAGGATAGTGATGGAAACACCTTTTTGCATCTAGCTATTTTGTATAAACACTTTCAGGTATGTCCTTAACCTTTTCACCACGTACATAAAGTTTATACTGCGTTCACATCGAATGTCCCTTCAGTAGTCAAAACCAAATATTTTGTGGAGCTTGGCTGTTTATCCCTTGTCCAAAAGAAATAAAGAAAAAAATCTGTTCAACACCATATCGGTAAATGCTTGATAGAATTAAAAAAACAAAAGTACTTGGTTTGGTTCACAAATATATTTTGGGTTTGGATGCAGCACCTCTCTATATGGCCGGATTAATATGTTTTTTCTACAGAATAGCCTAAAAACACAAGTCCTAATCCGGGGATGCTGCCAAGCACCTCGTTTGGTATGAGCGGTGCCAAGCGGCCCATCTAGCTAGCTATTCATCTCGGTAACGGACTACTCGGATCTTAATACAAGCTACGGATGATCGTGAATTTATGCACTTGGATTAGATCCAAGCCGTCCGTGTCGAAATAAGCGGATGAATAGACCGCTCGACACCACTGCCAAACAACAAGTGCTTGGCTGCATCTCCTATTTTGATCAAAGTGGTGCCTCCCTATCTGCATTAAATATAGTACCGAACAGTGAGAGATGTTCACCCACTTTGTGGTGCATGAACAAAATTACACTCTTTTATTCAATGTTTCTAGGCAATGACGGCTTTAGGAATTTGTAGTAGTGACGCATCGGAATTCATAAAGAAATTAGTTAGCGTATTAATCCAAACAAGATAGGTACTCATAGTCACGAGTAGTTCTTGAATTTACAAGAAGAAGACAAAAGTCTGAAATATTATTGATGAAAAAGTAATCAAAACATTAGGTTACAACCCTTTTATATGGTGTAACGAAGAAAACCCTAATAATTAAAGCCGAAAATAAAAAGTCTCATAATTTTGGGAAAACTCCTAAAATTTAAAACGGAAAAGAAAAATAGGACTTTTCCAAAAAGAACGCAACTAATAAAGGAATTATGGTCTAAAAATTAGTATTAACAAATTAAAAGTTTCCTAAAATGGCAAAAATATCAAATTGAAGGGCTAAACGAATGGATCGGACTACAGCACGAAAATAAGTCAGCTCATCAAGTTTAGACCTATTTCGAGCTCACCCGGCCAAATCGGGTAATCAGAAATTAAACATCGTTTGGGCTTCTGAGGCTTCATCCGGTCCAATTGATCATGAAATTGGACCTCCACGTGTTCTATATCATATAGAGTGTTCATAAATTACCTTAATTCTACTAGCTGGTATATTAAACAATAATATGTGTGCAAAACCTCATATATTAGTATAAATGGTAAGACAAAAAAACATTACCTCTATTATAAAGAAATCAACTACAAGACGAATGAGAACTCAAAAATATATACTATATATTTTCATAAAAACTCAATTTTTTTTTGAAAGTTGTCGTATCGTGTAGTAGAGAGCATTCCAAAAGAGGGAGTTAAATTTACCGTTGTCCTAGATGAATATTCTCATATTTTGTGCCAACATTTGACCTATTAAAATTCTTTTGAAAAAAATTATAGCGAGTATATGTTGGGGCCAACCTTTCGTAAATATGTTAATCGTTAAGAAAACATGATGAGATTTTTTATTATATTAATTCTTAAATTCAAAAGAATATTATTCAAGTTAACAGGGTTTTGCAATATAGTTGAATTTTTTTAAAGCTTCGTCAGTAATTCTATAAGCTAACTAGAAAGAAAAGAGTATTTATTGTTATGAATTTGAAAATAACACATTTAGACCATCGACAATAAAGTTGAAGAGATAACGCAAAGCATAATACTTAAACCAATAAATTCTTCTTGTTTTCTCTTTATTTCTTTAATTTTTTTATTAGGATTGCGAGCTTTATTTGAGGTATGTTAGGTGTTCAAATATGAATTACCTAGATTGATGGATTGTGATTGAGTGTTCAATTGATTGAGTTAGGTGTTTAATTATTTTTGAGTTAGATGTTCAAGATTGGGTTAGAATTGAGTGTTCATTAATGTTTGAGTTTGGTGTTCAAAGAAATGCTAACCCAAAATTTTTACATATTTTTTCAGAAAAAAAATAAGTTCTTGGGTGTTCATGTGACCATTGAACAATCAATGTATAGCCGCATCATTTTCTAGTTTTTTTCTTGATAGAAAATCATCACTAAAAAGCATGTTCTTTGGTTTCTTATATCTAACCATGAGATGCAATGTAAATCTTTCAGATTGCACGTCATGTCTTAGGGATGGAAACAAAAGATGTGAATGCGACAAGTGGATGTTGCACTACAACACAAAAGTCATTGAATAAGGTATTCGCTACTCGCTAGGAAAAAATATATTTCCTCGTCTATTTCTAACACAATTGACGAGGAATTTTAAACTTGTTTTTAGGAATTTTAAACTTGTAGTGTTTCTTTAAACTTGTTTCTTAAATCTTTAATAATATTACTCGCTTTTAATGAATTTAATTGTTTTTATAATTTGATATTTTCTTATAAACCTTTTATAAGTCTTCATACCTTTCTAAATTTGTTTATTTTATACGTAGTTGTAATTCTCTCTACTTTTAGTAACCATTTTTAGTACCTAATTAAATTAGTTTGAGCACTTTAATTTTTTTTGCAAATATGTCATTTTTTTTATATATGTGAATCTGTTCTTACTACTTATGTGCATCCATAAAAATATTAAGTCAACTAGATTTGACAATAATAATTTGTTATGTTTCTTTTTAAATGCGCTTAACCTTACATACTTTGGAAATAAATCTGTGACGATCTAACTTTGAGATATTTTTTAATTCGTTTTTTACAGTAATTATTAACTTTATCTTTGTTTAGCTTTTGATTAATTTTTTTTGAATTAATAATCAATTATCTCTACGAAATAAATCCATATGTCCCATTCTTTTTTTGAAATGCATATCATTCAACCCGCAAACTTATGATCCATATGTCCAGTCCTTTTTTTGGGTTCATAACTATGAGATAAACTTTTTTTAGCATGTCCTTAAAAATATTTTTATTCAAACAATAAACTTTATGACAATTTGAACAAACTGACATCGTTAATAATTAATTTCAATTGGAAAAAACTGAATGCGTAGAATTAGTGAGAAACATATTTTTCATTGCTAATTAGAATAAGAAGAGTGACTATGAGGTTTTATCAATGCGATTGGCGAGGAAACTATTTTTGTCCGTTTATCACTTTTTTATTTTTATAAATTTGATAATAGTGTTGAACTATGTAGACGATTATGTCTTACCATCGTGATATTACAAATACATATGAACATAATTAAAAATGACTATATATAAAAAATTAATGACTCTTGAAAAAGGTGACAAAATATTTCCTTGCCAAAAGGTTACATTTGGCAAGGAAATCTGTTTTACCTCGCTAGAAAAGGTGATGAAATTGAATTTCCTCAGGGATAATGTATTTTTAGTGATGAAATTGGATTGTTATTGAGTGTTCAATTGTTTTGGGGTTAGATATTCAAGACTGAGTTAGAATTGGGTGTTCATTAAAATTTGAGTTGGTTGTTCAAAGAATAGTTAACCCATAATTTTTACATGTATTCTAAGGAAAAGAAAAAGAAGTTATTGGGTTTTCGTGTGACCATTGAACAATCAATTCATAGCCGTCTCAGTTTCTAGGCTTTTTCTTGGTAGGAAATCATCACTGAAAAACATGTTCTTTGATTTCTCATATCTCACCATAAGATGCAATGGAAATATTTTAGATCGCGTATTTGCTAGGGAAGGGAACAAACGAAGAAAAGGAAACAATAGATGTGAATGTGACAAATGCAAGTGGACACACAGCAATGGATGTCCTTTTGTTCCTTGGACCAGATACGGAAGAAGCCTGTCATATCGAAGACTTACTTCGAAAAGCCAATGCTAAAAAGGGGAAAGATCTCGTAGCTGGAGATTGGCTTACGAGTAAAAGGGAATCCTTAATGGTTGTGGCATCACTTATTGCAACAATGGCATTCCAAGCTGGGGTGAGCCCTCCTGGAGGCGTTTGGCAAGACAACTCAGATGGACACAGAGCCGGAGAAGCTGTAATGGCTTATTATTATCAAGATTCTTATCCGTTCTTCCTCCGCCTTAACACGATAGGATTCGTTGCATCATTGAGTACAATTTTGCTGCTCATGAGCGGATTGAAATTCAGGAACAAGGCGACAATGTGGGTCCTTATAGTGACCATGTGGTTGGCAATCACATCAATGGCAATTACATATTCGTTTTCCAACGTTGTGGTTACTCCTAAAAAGGACAGACGATCACTCACTAATACCATTAAAATTGGAGTTATAGTGTGGTCCAGTGTGATGGCTCTTCTTCTAGTGAAACACACATTCGGCTTGGTGGCATTTTTCGCGAGAGACGAAAGAAGAAAAATGAAGGCAAATAAAAGGATTAATAAATTTGAGGCGCCGAGTTCCCGTGGTGGCAAAGGTAGAGGAGCGAATCCTCCCCTTCCCCTCAGGTCTTAGACGATAATATACATAGGATTGAATATAAGGCTTTCCAATGTTGGAACTTTTGTTCCTGGTCTGTATGTATTACTGTGGTGAAGGACAATAATCCTCCGATACTGGATTGTTTCGGAAAGAGAAGAATATTGTAAACATGTGTGCTAGCTGGACTTCCATTACCTACAAAAACGATCGGCAGGGGTTTCTTTTTCTTTTCTTTTTTTCTCGGCAACGATGGGCAGGTGGCTGATGAAGATGATTTCATGGAGGATGATGAGGTCTTCGCGAGGATGGTGCCTCTAGTTTCTCTCAGTCTTCGGGTTTGTTCTCTCGGTTTGTTTGTCTCTGTTGGCTTTTGCTTGATTCGGTGTTGCTTGTTGCTGGATTGTTTTTAGCGGTTGTTCAGTTTTCAGTGTTTGTTTGTGATGATTTGGTCGGCATCTTGCCTTTCTTTTTTGTTTTGGTTCTCGGGTGGCGTATGCCGATGTGCCCGTGATCCTTTTAATGTTTGTAATCATGTCCCAAGATTAATAAAATTATGTTTGATCGATCGAAAAAAAAACTATGGGCAGATAACATGTTGTTCATGATGAACTCAAATAAAGAACCACATATTATGTTCTTGTAATCGATGTAGTGTTTAATTGTAACTTTGGATCAAGGCATTTGTGGAAAAGATAAATTTAGAGGATTTCCTTTCACAACTTTTTCTTTTTACTTGACAAGATGACTATTTCGATTTAGTTAGTTAATTTTGTATATTTTCGTTTCTATTCTTCAATTTCTTTAATGCTTTTCTAATTATAGCATTTGTTTGTTCTTTATCATTTTTCTTGTACGGAGAAACTGATCTTTGATTTATCAAGAGAAATAGGGTAAGTTCTTGAGCTTTTGCAGACTCCAAAAAATTCATGCTATCATTTGGTTGACAAACCAAACATTTTTATACATCCCACTTATGGTCTATTTAGGTAATATTCTTTCTACGTACTTTTAAACAAAATCACATTTCTTTCCACGTATTTTTAGGGACCGCGTGGATTTCTTGCCCACACAATTACGGTATGTTATGGGTAATGTTCTTATTGATTCAATTTTGAATTTTTGGGCTTATATGAGTTTGAGTTGCTGCATTCAAGTTCTCTAAATCTCTATCCCCCTACTCCTATCGAAAGTTATGAATGCAATAAATTTACCATGTTTCATCTATCGGTTTCAATACTATTACGGTTAATTATTTCTAGCTGTTGTTTTGATAACATAATTGTATATCTTGCCATTAGTGGTTCCATAATTATGTTCGCAATTTGTTGATGCGTAATTAGTTCTTTTTTATTTTGAGTAGTTTGTTGCAGTGGTAAGCTTGATAAAAATTATCAAGTTTCTGTGTAACCAAGGGTAGGGAGTAAAGATAGAGAGTAAATTGAAGAGCGTAATTTGGAGGGTTGACCTAGGAGCATCTCCAACGGCCTAAGCTAGGGCTGGCCACGGTTGGATTTTTTTCGGTTTGAGTTTGTCGGGTTCGGTCCGGTTGACAGATTGGGCCATTTTTTTGGGTCAGATTTAATTTCTGGGCCGTTTCTTTTCACTTCTTTAATTATTTTGGGCTGTTAGCTTGTTAATTTTGGACTGGATTTAATTTTTGGGCCATATCCACCTTGGGCTTGCACCAGCCACCAGGCCATATAAAACAAGCTTTCATAATTATTTTGGGCCCAATGCCCATTTTCAATTTTCCAGCAACCAATCGTAAATTGAAAAAACATTTCCAGCAAGCAAAAAACATCGAAAAAAACAAATAACATTTCCCCTGTTTTCTAGAGAGCTACCTCTCTCCTCCCCTATTTTCTAGATTACAAATCACCACAACTACCAAATTGAAACAAGTAACACATTTCCAAATCACCTCGACTACTAGATTAGTACAAGTTTAGAACTAGTACCAAGGTCCAAAGCCCCATCACTCAATCCCTAGGAACTTGCATCAGTTTGTAAGAGTACTTAATTGCATCAGATTATAAGAGAGAGTTCTGAAGAAAAAAAAAAAACTAAATTCAATACAACATAAATAGTTGGCAATGCTAAATAAATACTAGATGCAGCAGACTTGGCACAGACTTGCTACGTTTGAGGGTTAGAATTTGCTAGGTTTGGTGAGTTACTATAGCAGTAGTCAGCGCGCGCACTCTCTCTATGGGTTTAGGAGTGGAGCTAGGATTCGAACGCGGGGGTGGCACCGTTCAATGAAAACCTAGCTAGATGTTGTGTGGAAAAATATGAAAAAAAAAAAAGTATAGTAGGGTCATATAATTAGGTTCTGTCATGGACCTTTTAAAAAAAAAAAAACTAAAGGCTTGCTTCAACTCTCTAAAGGTATGCAAATTATCCAAATGCAAGATATTATGATACTAACTTTCCTTGATCCGAAGAGAGCATTCTCTAAATTGGAATTTTTATACTCGTAAATACCTAGTCGTACAATCTACCACGTTAGTCTATAAAGGAAATATGTGTTCGAATGAGACACGTAAAAGTTTAAATATCTAAATGGGTAACGTTCCTTTGAAATTACTAGAAAAAATTACAAATCTTGTTGGAATTTAGGCCAAAACTCAAATAGTAGTAGAATCCAATATAGCTAGGATTCAATTAAAAACATGAATTAAAAAAGTGGAGCAATTCGAACCCCAACTGTCAAGCTTCAATTTAAGACAGTTTACCACTTTGCCAAAGCATCATCTTGTGCAAACTGTTACGCATATATATTATTTAATCTTGTTATGTGTAATTTATTTATTTTTTGTGTGTGCGGGATTTTTGAAACGGGGTGGCACGTGCCCGCACGCTACCTCCGCCCTTGTCTGGGTTCCATCGCAATTGTCTGCAATTTTCCAGCGATGGTTCCAACATTAGTCAGCAGTGATTTTTCATCCTTCTTCATGGTGAGTTTATTTCGTTGGATTTTTAAAAAATCGATCTCTGGTTAGCATCAGTCAGCAGTGATTTTTCATCCTTCTCCAAGCTTTCTTCCCTTGTTGGGCTTTCTTGCTAGGAAACCTCGCTCATATAGAATCCTACTCCACATGGGAACTCAATATTCATCCCTTAGTTCAAAGGATGCTTGCCTATCACGTAAGATCTTGCTTCTAGAACCTTTTGGAATCCTCCAACACCTTACCCCTTAAGGCGGTTCCACTAGGGTTTGCCCTCTTTTCGAGGATGAAGCTGTGTCCAAATAATTTGTTCGGCAAAACAATCGTGCACCCTTACGTCATGCCACTAACGTACCAATTTTTATGCTCAGTTTTTACTGCATGTTTACCCTCATGTGGTCTTCCTGTAAAACTCATGTGCTTTGCACGAGTTTGGGATAGCTAATTCTTCTTGTTTGGGAGAATCCCTCTCCAGTTGGACTGTTGATGGCTATTGTGGCAAACTAAAATACTAGTGTATTTGGCTTTTGGGTAGGCATTTTGCGAAGCAACTAGTGGAGATGCTCCAAGGTCATCACCCATCAATGGTCAAAGCACCAGCTCCAATACCGATTAAAAGTTTTTAAATAAGTGGATTAAGTCACGTCTTTTGCAATATCATTATTAAAGAACACCATGTTAACGCACATTTACGGGATATATAATGGTTTATACTTTATAGCCTTTGATCTATGCTAGAGTCTGGACTGCTAGTAAACAATGTTTTTAAGAAGTTAGCACTTTCCTCATTTTTCGGAATTTTTTTCCAAATAAAAATTAACACAGTGGTCACATTAGTAGAATTGCCAATTAGGCTCCATTTGTTTAGACGTAAAATATTTTATGGTAAAATATTTGACCTATTTTCCGGTGCTTGGTTGTGTAAAAAATGAGGAAAATATTTTACATGTAAAACATTTTCCATTAATTGGATGAAAATGACTTACCCTTAAATCTTCCATAAGTTATTTTTCGAAATGAACCCGCTACCTTCTACTGCAGTTCTCACTGCTCAATTTTCTTGATCATCAGTCCTGACTCATGTTCAAGTGGACACACAGCAATGGACCTTTTGCTCCTTGGATCAGATCAGAAAGAAGTGGATCATATCGAAGACTTGCTTTGACAAGCCAATGCCTAACAAGTGAAGGATCTCGTAGGTGGTGATTGGCTTGCAAAGAAAAGGGGATCCTTTAATGGTTGTGACAGTACTTATTGTGACAATGGCATTCAAAGCTGGGGTGAACCCTCTTGGTGGCGTCTGGCAAGACGATGATGGGCACGTAGCCGGTGAATCCGTGATGGCTTATCATCATAAAAGCTCTTATCCGTACTTCCTCTTGTTTAACACGATCGGATTTGTCGCATCCTTGAGCACGATTTTGTTGCTCATCAGTGGATTAGGTTTCAAGAACAAGGCTGCAATGTGGTTCCTTACGGTGACCATGTGGTTGGCAATTACAGCAATCGCAACCACATATGCGTTTGCAACCTTTGTGGGTACTCCTAAAATGGACCATCGATCCCTCGGTTATACCATCAAGATTGGAGTTATAGTGTGGTCGGGGTTGATGTCACTTCTCCTACTGAATCACACATTTAACTTGGTAACACTTTTTGTGAAAGAGAAAAGGAGTAAAATGAAGGCCATCAGAAGGATTATGGGATTCAACCCGCAGAGTTTGCTTGATGGTTTGCCAATTGTATGCAATCTCCTACGTACGTGCGAGAAATGGAAGAGCAACTCCTCCCCTTTCCGTCACTGAGATGGCATGTGTTACAGAGCATGAGGCTGATGTATAGAATCCTTTGTGAGTGCTGTTGGACTTTATTGAATGTGAATAATTTCTTCTTATTCGGAAAAAAAAAGAAGAAAGAAGACTATCGGATTGATTAGCTAGGCCTTCCAATGTTTGATTTCCCACTCTTCTACCGTGCTAGAATCTCCTTAATTTCCAAACAATTTAATTGTGATTCAATTCTATTATTGTCCCAATTGCTACTCATTATGGAAAATTGTGGGTGCTTAAATAGGATCAAGATCAAATAGTTGGATGGGGTAGCCACTAGCTATGGTCCAATGCGATTTTAGTTTGTAACACAAGATAGGCTTGTGGTGCGGTGGTTGACCTCATGTAACTCCTTTAGGTTTTTTAAGTCATGAATTTAAATCTGACCTCTATCAATTAGTACCATTTTTTTTAGTAGTTCATGAATTTAAATCTGACCTCTATCAATTAGTACCATTTTTTTTTAGTAGTTCAAAATCCTTTCGCTTCAAAAAGTAGGTTTTAAAAGTCGAACACGCAACCTTGTAGCTGGAAGCCTAGAAGGTTCTATTCTTATAGTTGGGCTACACTATTCTATATAAAGTATTATTGACATAAATAATATTAACTATTGTCTTTTGATATTTGGATTCCTATTATTGGGTCAAAAGCTAGAGGTCTAAGGAGGTTGCTTGGTGAGCTTATGTCCAGAGTCGAGTCTGGTTTGGGTTGATGTAGAATCACCCCAAACAGAAATAAGATTGATATGTAGGAGCTCGAGAGCTTTTCTCTCTTAAGATTTAATTTCCAGTACTCCTCCGGTGTTCTTTGTTGACTTTTTCGGCAAGCTCCGAAAACACTCCTATTTTATGCATATGGACAAGGGTTTGAGAGCATTTCTCCCACTTTGAAGGAGAACATGCTTTCCCTTGTATATCCTTCATAGATTTTTCGGCTCACTAGTACTTCCACAAAATTAAGTTTCGTTTGCAATATTGTTATGGGTGGTTTCTAATCAAGGAGACTAGTGGTTCTTTGACAAGTTTCCGGCGAAGTTCTAGCAACCTGGCGGCTTCAGCGACGAAGTTCCGGAAAAATTCATTTTATTGCTAGATTTGTTGTTTAGATGTTTTGATTTTTCTCTTTATTAGGCCTACGGGGCAATGTAAGTTGTATCTGTGCTTACATCATTATATTATTCGTATTTTGTTTGTCCATAAAAATAAAACAAGATCAATAGGGAATACATTATCATATCAGTCAAGATAGTAATGTTTCGGAATCGTAGAACTTGCAGTGTAAGGGTACGTGCACTAAGAGATGTGCATGTCCCAAATTATTTTCAATGGTCTACATATGCTAAATGTATCGTCCACCTGTATGAGACCTTTTGAAATTTGGATAATTGATTCTAGAATTGACTGCTCAAATTACACACTATATCCTTGTATTCAGGATCTTCTTAACTTCTATGGAAGTACAAAAAGAACTTAAAAATTGGATAAATCAAATAGTAATACTCTAATCTAGCACCCACGTAAGTTTCATCCATGACATCTAACTTCACCGTATAACATGCTATTTACAATTGGAAATGTAAAAGGAAATCGAATAAGAGTGGTCTACATGAGTGGTCAAATTTCGGTTGTTGCTCGTAGGATAACCACGTGAAGTTTTCTTGCATCAAACAGATTGCCGTACAATGCAATTGGGTTTACAGGCCCAACCCAGACAGCCCAATCCTAACAACAATCCAATTTTGTGCCCAACATGCCAAGGCTCGACTAACAACAAAAATTAGCATTTTGGAAAAATGACGGCCAAAGACGTGTTTTGATAATTAATATCCGCCAATGACATGCTGAGAACATTTGTTAATGCTGAAAATATCATTGGCGAGTATTAATTATCAAAACATGCCCTAAGCTGTCATTTTCCCTAGTATTTCAGGAATTTTGGGTGCTGTAACGACCCGAATTTTTGACCCAATTTTTTTTTTTAAATATAATATTATTAGAATTATTTTCTTTAATGGAATCCTTTTTTTTAAAATACAATTATGCATACAATATTTACATGCATTTTTTTTTAATTTTCCTACACATACATGCGTACATGCACACTCCTTCTCCTCCCTCACCTCAAACTCCTTCCGTCTTTCCGTCTCCTACTCAGTCTCTACTTCCTCCCTAACCCAAAAATCAAGCCCTATTCGTCCATTCCAAATCCTATGAACCCAACCCCATTAAATTAACTCTTATCATATTCTACCAAAATTCTCCTATAAATACCCCACCCCCTTGACCCACGAAATTTACACCACAATATTCCCCATGCGCCCACCAGTCCAAAAGAGAGAGAAAAACCAGAGAAAACCAAGTTTCAATCCATGGAGTTTTAGAGAGAGAAAGAAAGAGAGAGAAATGTGGATTTCATAGCCACGACCAACCGAGACCCGAATTGATCATTCCAATCACTTTCCACAACTCTTAGCATTACCAAGCATCGTCCAATTTGGTTCCAAAGTCTCCCGATCAAAAAAATCCGAAGTCTTCTTCTCCAAAATTCAAGATTCGTTTTTAAATCAATTCGATCCGATTAAAGGTACTATAATCCATTCCAACCTCTTCTCTAAGTATACTAAGTGTTTATATGCTTAATCCTATGTCCCGAACGAAAATAAATATAGTTTATTGCGCGTTTTCTGCCGTATTCATCAATATGATATTATTTTTGAGCCCGACATTGTATTTGTAATTATTTACGAAGAAGATGACCCTTCTGATATTTATTTTGCAACCTGTCTGATATTAATATTATAAAAAACTACTGAATTGATATTATTTTCTTACAATATAATATCAACTTAGTATAAAACGTATTAATTATATCAGTATAATTTATCTGGTAGATTAAGTTGGTTTTAAACGTTTCGAAACAACTTTGCGACCTTCCGAACATCGTTTATTACGCCCGAACTATTTTTTTAGACTTTTCACACTTCAAAGATCATAACTTGTTAAGATCATATTTTTTTTATTTAATTATCTATTTATTAAATTATTTATTCGTTATCTATCAAAGTTTACAAACGAAAAATCTTTGCGACCTTCAAACAACGTTTTAACACCCATACTAATTTTTCCTAGACTTCTTGCATCTTAAAGATGATATCTCGTTTAATTAATATTTTTTTTTATTTAATCTACTATTTATTGTTATTTTTATAGCGTTTCCAATCAAAAATTCTTTACGACCTTATAAACGTTATTATAAATGCCCGAATAATTTTATTTCGACTCTCTATATTCTGAAGATGAAATTTTGTTAACCGTAACATATTTTAATTTGTAAATTATTTATTATCTATTTACTTCACTTTCGGCCACTTTATTTAACGTCTTTATTTAAATAAATCCCGTGACCCTCTGAACCCAACTTTCGACACTCAACTAGTTGCATAGGACCTTTAGGACTCTTATTAAGGTCATGATAAATATTTTAATATTTTTATCTAATTAATGTATTTAATTAGTTTTTAATTAATTAAAAAGAGCCAAGAAAATTTTCCTTTTAAATTCTTTTTAAAACTCTTACTTTATTGTTGACATTGTGACTATACAAGATTAAGGGCAACGGCCAGTTCATAATAAGTTGCGTGATTACATTGTTATTAATTGTTTTATTTATTATTGATTTGTTGTATATTGCATCGATACTTGATTTGAATGCTAGATTGGATCCTAGAGACATGGGGTAGTGTTGCGAAATAGAACTCATCTAGACGATGCTAGATAATGGATAAATTGAAAAGTTTTATTTTTAGATTGCCTGCAGGCGGGATTTTGAGATGTGATGAGTTGAATGTGATGGTTTGAAACTGGCAAAGTAAGCCCAGTGTTGATTGATGAATGATGATTGGCAAACTAAGCCCAATGATAAATGATGTATTGATACTGGCAAAGTAAGCCCAGTGATAATTGTGAAGTGGTATATAAGATAAGCGAATCCTAGTTATGATTCGGGCATGATAAGCTTTCTTTTGTTGTAATGAGAGGGATACACGCTAGGTACATAACTGAAGTGCAATCCGCGACAACAAAAGAAAGTGAGCTCATAGGACAGGGCATAGCTAGCGGTTAGGGAGGAAAGATCCCGCGGAGGAGATCTTAGATTTCACGTCAAGTTAATGGATAGTAATGAACTGATTTATGTGGAACAAACTTTGTCTTGCTTTTTCGCACTATTATTATCCTGCTGCTTGCTATCTGTAATGTAAGAGGGGTGGTTGGGTTGGATTATTCTATTGGGTGATTTATCACTCACGGATACGTCTGTATCCTGGCAAATTGTTTGCTTCGGCGATCAATTTGCTAGAGGGCGCAGGATTCACTGGAGATGATTCAAAGATGTTGCAGTTCAACACGGAAAGAATATCAGGAACGAAGATCGAGTATGTTTCGGATTTCAGCTCTGAAATTATTTGAATCAACAAATTTATCTTGTGACTGTAATAGTTAAATTTTATTTTGAAAAATTATATTTATTTAGCAAATTTTCTTAAAATTTTATTTTATTTTGCTTCCGAAAAGTCGGGGCGTTTCAGGTGCAAAGCCCAAATCAAAACCAAACTAACACAGACCAGACCACAGAACACGACGGGCGCATCCTGACTCCTAGCCCTAGCCTCGACTTCGTCAAGGTGTTTGGTGACGGCGAGTGTGAGCATCCTCCCTTAAATAGATTTGAATGTCGTAATCGCATAATGAGACAATGCTCATTCATCCTTTTAATTAAACTTTTGTTCATATTTAATTAAGTTTACTAAAACATTAGAAATTAGATAGAGAAATGATATTGGCACTTCAAAAATTGATGTAAGCACTCAAAAAAATAAAGAAAGTGGCTTTGGAGTTATACTGATTTTGAAGTGCTTGCATTAATTTTTGAAGTGCCAATATCATTTTCCATTAGATACTACCCTCGTATATATAATGAGAAAAAATGTGAAGTTCTGAAACTAATGATAAGTCTCACTTACTTTTAAACTCCCTAGTCATTAGGCTCAATAATTGCGATATAAGGACAAATTTCAAATACTTTGAATAATCCAAAACAAATTGTCATAGATGGTTGTACGAACTACGCATTCCCGACCATTTCAATATCTCAATACCAATGAAAAGAAATTGGAACATTTTCTCGAACGTGTGGTGAGAACATAGAAAATAGTACGTTATGAAAAAATTCAGTGAAGAGCTTACACACGAATCTCTGCGCATTAACGAACAAGAACATTGGCAAATGATCAACAAGATTCATTTTATTGCTGCTTCTTTTTTATCGACGGAAGTCAATATCTATTCTGATATATAAAGGGAGAACAACTTTTGGTGTCACCCTTCAAATGAAGTTGTATAGACTTCCTCTAATACTGAAACTCCCCTGTTAAAAATTAATTTTTACAAAGCATACAACTCGAGCGGGTAAACACTATAGGGGCGAAAGAGAAAAATTGCATCCCCAATTGCCATTCCCACATTTGAATACACTCCTTTGCCCCTTCAACTGCTCCATCGTCTTCTTCTTCTTTTTTATGTAATCGAGGAATAGCCCTACAGCCGAACCACAATTGGACCCGACTGCGCAATCCAAATCTCGGGGGAACTAACTCGGCCACACCAGTCACGGCCCCTCACTTACTATCAAGATACTCACCCGGTAAGGACTCGAATTCCTGACCAAGGGGAGTACTCCTAAAATTAGTCATTCGCCTTTACCACTGGCGCAACCCCTGAGTGTGTAACTGCTCCGTCCCTTCATCTTTACCAATGGTTAGATTCACAGAAAAAGATAACCAATCATAACATGAGAAAGAAAGAGCTCAGAGAGAGGAACCATTTTTGTCAACAGAAAAGCTACGTGCACAGCATGTTGTGCACAGAGCCATTTTCTTCCGCCTCGGGTGGCACAAAAATGATCGGAGCTGCTCATTTTGTTCAAAATATGTCATTTAAGGTCTCTGTAAAAAATGAGCTTCGTTCGATATCGTTTGAAGCGTTAACAAAACACCCAAAATCACTTATCATCTTTGTGCTACCCGAGGCGGGAGAAAAATGACTCTATGCACAGCTTGCTGTGCACGTAGCACAGCTCTTTTGTCAAGAAATCTGCCAAACGTGTAATTGATAGGTTTGTACCTTCGTTTGTGTACTACTTTACCTTAGCTTTGTAGAATCTGTGTGGTCTTTACATAGGTCTCATATGTAACCCTTTGGTTTTACAACAGGTTTCAACGGAAAAGCGATCCTTTAAGGTAGCATTTTCCATACATTGGTTAGGTGAGAACTGAGGATGTTGTTTTGTTTTTGTTTTTTTGACGGCGAAAAGGATTTCATTAACCTTTAAAATTATTACAAAGATTAATAGGGTAAGGATATAACGTAAAGGCCAATCCGAGACCTAAATCTTTGATTGGCAAGATGTCAATCAATACAACACCCAGAGGGAACAAAGCCCCAACACCTAAAGGCCAAAAACCCAGATAAAACAGTTATAATACATGGAACGCAACCCAAATACCAAATAGACCTAAAAGCCCAAATAACATGGGACATACCCAACTAGTAAAGCCCCAATACACAACTAACCCTAACCATCACTACCGCTAGCACCAAAACACCTCCAAACCTTGCTGCCGCAGACCACTACCACCGCCAACGTCCACCACCACCTCCAAACTGAGGATGTTGTTTTGTTGCCGTTTGATTAATTGGCTTAATCCTAACTATAGACCGGGCACAGGCAATGTGCGTGGAAGTCAAATTTTGGTAAAATAGTGAGAAAAAACGGATACATGCATGAATATGCCTAGCGTTACATTTGTTAGATCCAGGGATAACAGAAAAAAAGAAAAAAAAGTTCATGTTGAATTTTTTTTCATTCCCTCTGTATCGAACGAATTCAATGCTAGACATATTCGATCCACGTCAACATTGCTTTGTAGAATAGATAAAGGTACAAACTTATTGTGTGGGCATTGGTTACTTGAGTGAGCCCTTCTATGGGTATACTATTTGGTGTGCACCAAGCGTACTGATATCTGATAGAGATGATTTTTTACAGGAATGATTAAAAAAATATTTTGAAAAATTTAAGCGGCTCCAATTATTTGTATGAAATTCCTAAGTGGATTTCATAGATGGCGGTGTATATTTTGTGTACACCAAGTGGTGTATCCATAGTTTTATTGAAGTTTTAAAACAAGTGGATTAAGTTACTTTTTACATTGATCCATCATTAAAAACTCCATCTTAAGGCTGCGTTCTTTTGCACTTAACTTAAAATAAGTTGGTTTGTCATTATTTGAATTTTTTTCGTATTTGTTAATTTTGCGCAAAATTTTTGTAGATTATTGATTCGTCTTGACTAGTGGAATTGAAAAAGTAAAAAAATTATACTTTTCCCCAAGTATTTTAAAAATTAGCCACTTTTTAGTAGAAAAAGTGAAAAAAGTTGAATTATTTTGAGAAATAAGTAATTATTTCTCAAAATATTTGGGTTAAAGTACAATTTTTTTTTTTACTTTTTCCAATTCCTTGGGTCAAGAAGAATTAATAATCTATAAAAATTTGACACAAAACTAACAAATGTATTAAAAAAAATTAAATAATGACAAACCAAATCATTTTAAGTTAAATTTAAATTAAGTTTAAAAGAACGCAGCCTAAGGCACATAGACGAAATTCAAAAAAGATCTTTTCCAAACAATTGATGGTATTGGGCCCCGTTCCGGATTCAAAAATAAGTACTTATTATTTAAGAAAGTAATTTTAAGCTAAAAAATAATGTGTTTATGCAAATAATTTTCTAGCAATATGGATCTTATTTGATAGATCTCATTGAGATCTTTTAAATAGAGAAAAAAAAATTAATAAAATATTTTTTATTTTCATTATATTTAAATTTTAAAATGTAACATAAATACTTTTGTTTTAAGAAGATAATGTGGAAAACCACCTGCAATTATTGTTTGCCAGCTGTTTCATACGCACATACAATTGTAATCATTATTGTTTTTTTTTTTTTTGGTCTGAAGATCGTACTCTTTCCGTTCTAATTTATTTGTCATTTTTTGGAGTTTGTGCCACTTTTCAATTAATTATATCTTGTAATTTATAATGTTTTAGGTGATTTCAAAAACATTGACTTTTAAAACAAATCGAGATCTATCAAACAAGATCCATATTTAATATAAAATTTATTACCATTTTAAAGATATAACTAATTTTTTAATCCAGTTAGAATAGAAGTGAAACAAGTAAATTGCGAGAGAAGTAGTACTCCTGTAGATAAGCCCACGTAAGCAATGGGCTCATGTCATGGCTTATGTCAACCCCCATGCATCACCAAGCGATGTCATCACAAATTCCAGCCTTACGTTTATGGATGGTAGTTGGAAACAGTTAGTGAGGATAGAGAATATGGAGCCGTTTACCTCACAATCTGTTTAGTAGAACAGAATACCCAAAATCAGATTAGCTGGTGTTTGGATTGAGTCTCGGATCGGGTCGTTTTCTTTAAGACGTTTTGTGACTCCACACTCTCTGCGCAAGCAATGATAGCCACGCCGCTTCCAAGATAAAACAATCCATAATTCAGCCTCTTTGTCTCGATCTTCCTTGATTCACCTATTTTCAATCTAATTAATAGCTGAGATTTACGAGTCATTCATACCCTATAATACCACACTGGGTATCGTAGAACAGTACAGAGTAGTATAGAAGAGTGGTTAATTGGTTCAACAAAAAAAAGAGTGGTTAATTTTGAAGCACGTGAGTCAAGTAAACACATGTGAATATGTGAGCACAGAATGGTTCTTCCTAATGGTTCTAGGAAGGATATCTCTCTCCGGAGTTTGTTAATTGTTATACTCTCTTAACCTGTGGCCTGTGGCGGTCTGGGTGAGGGGAGGAGTATTCTTTTGTGTCACCAGCTTTTTGGCACCTTCCATTCAATTCTGTAAAATGACACGGCGCAAGAAAGTAGCTGAAAGTATGAATGGTAGAAAAGATGCTCTCCAGAACAATCCATCAAATGCTGCAGAAAAAGAAAAAGAAAAAGAAAAGGGCAAATTTCACTGACCTCCCCTGAGGTTTTTGACAAAAAATAGGAACTTCTCCTGAGGTTTCTGAAATGTCACTAACCTTCTTTACTTTACCTAACAATGTAAAAACACCCCCTTCCGTTTTCTTTTCGGTACGAACTTAACAGAACTCACTAATTTCAAAAAGATTACTTGCTAAAATCTCAAAACTACCCCCATGTCTTCCTCTCTTTCCCACCATGGAATGCATTCACCTCTTCTCTATTTCAACAACAATGGAAACCTAAGTTTCTCTACAGTAAAAAAAAATCAAAACAAAAAAAAAAAACAGTCAAGCAAAATCAAATTTCAACAACCATTGTTGCCCAAAATTGGGCCTGCGGATGTGTTCTTCGATTAAAGATAAAAACATTAAAACTCCTACCTATATTGAATCCAATATGCCCATTACCAATTAGTATAAACTAACCAATTAATTTCATTTCCCAATTGGACCACCAACATATATTCTGGTAGTGTTTTTATTCAAATAAGATCCAAGAAATCTATATGTTTGGCTAATTCAACAAACAGAAACCAATTTTTAGTGGATTTTACATGTATAAGCAATCAAACTGCCCAATTGAAGCGAAAACGAAATCATTTCTCAATGGGTTTACATGTGTAAGAAACTAATCGTACAATTGTAGCAAAAGCAGAAGCAATTATCTACTACCAATCAAAAAAGGAACCAATTCCTGATGGGTTTACGTGTATAAGCAATCAAAATGGAAAACTGAAGCAGATCTCTACTTTTTTCTAACCATCTTCTTAAATCACTTCCCATTACACCTTGACACATCACCATTGTTCAGATAATGAAAATCTCTTGCCAAAGTTGTCCGGAACTGGGGCCAAAAGCGGGGCTCCGGAGTCCGGATCTTCGACACCGGCAGCGTGCTTTCTTCTGCTGGAAATCTTCGCCTAACATTCTTGGTATTTGCACGTTAAATCCATCCCAGTGATCGCCTTCACCTTCGGAAAAAAAACCCATAAGAGACGAACTCCCCATCCCAGGCTTGTGTAGACTATGGACTGTAATTGGGTTACAAGAATTGGCAAAAAATATCGAATCAAATAGACGAAAAATTAGCAGAGATTGGTGATGAATCTGGGATTGATTAACGTAACTTTTCCCAAATCGGTAAAACTTTGGTCCCTAAAAGTGGGTTTGGGTGATTGAAAAAGTGGGTTTATGAACAATGGAGGAAGTCGTTTCTGATAGTGGCACGTGGGGATCAGGAGGGTTTAGGGCAATATTAGCTGCTGGTTGTGACTAGTGGAATTGGAATTGTGGAGGGATAGGGTTTGTGATTGTGAGGTTGTGCTGAATGGTGATGGCTGTAAAGGGGAGAGAGAGAGAGAGAGAGAGAGAGAGAGAGAGAGAGAGAGAGAGGGCGTAAGGGGCTTTTGGTCATTATCATAGCCAAGCTAACGCCGTTAGAGGCTAGATAACAGATTAGGGGAATCTTTATATTGTCATATAAAGTAAGGGAGGTAAATGACATTTTAGAAACCTCAAGGAAGGTTTCTGCTTTTGTCAGAAACCTCAAGGGAGGTCAGTGAAATTTTCCCATAAGGAAAAGAAAAGACAATCGTCTAAAATTCAAATTCATTGAATCATTGTTCTCTTCACACTCCACCAGAAAATAAGAGCCAACTTTCACAACCAGAAAAAAGAATTAAGAGCAAACTCCCTGTTTTCACCGATAAAAAACACTACAATTTAACGGATTTTACCAATTGATTTCCACTAGCAAAAATTTTTTACGAACTCAACAACTTTTCATTTACATACTCATTAAAAACTTTTTCACTACTGGAAACGATTTGACATTTGTCAACAACTTATTCGTTATATGTAAATGTGTATGTTTATATATTAGGACACTTTTATAATTATGCTAATTTATACAAAAATATAAAAAAACATTTTAATTTTGTGCGGAGGCACTCGTTCGAGTGGAGCACGTGCCCCGCGTAGGTACGTCCCAGCTTAGGAGTGCTGGAAAAAGACCCGTGGATAATCACTCCTCTCCTTTTTTTTTACAGAAAATCTAGGTACACCGCATGGAATGCGGTGACCAGTCCACCGCACTCCTTTTGGGGTCCATTCTGGACTCCACAAAAATACAGAAAAATATTCACAAATTTTAAAATAAAATTTTATGAGGCCATGTTAAAAATCAGCTCTAATAGATATCAATAGGTATGTTTTTTGAATTTGTAGGAGAGAAACTACTCAGTTTCGCAATTTTCGCCCTTATAAATTCAAAAAGCATATCTACCAATATCCGTTGAAGCTGATTTCTTACAGGGCCCAATAAAATATTATTTTAAAATTTATGAAATTTTTTTTGTATTTTTGTGGGATCCAAAATGGACTCCAATAATCATGCGGTGGACGATTACCGCACCACATATGCGGTGGTTGTAGTTTGGCTCTTTTTTTTAGGCTACAGAGGTGTCAGTACAAAACCGGGACCACAAAGCAATAATCCAATATCTTTTTGCATTGATAAGATTTGCACTCAATTCTGAGGGATCTGGTCGCAACAATTATTAATCCATCCGTTCGGATTTAATAATTTTTTTTTGAAATTCATATCATTTTTCAATCGATTATATTTTGTAATTTATAGTATTTTACGTAATTTTGAAAATATCTTTTTATAGTGTTAATTGAGATCTATCTAATAATATTCATATTATTAGATAGCATTACTAATTGAAAGATATAACTCATATTTTATCAGATTAGAATTGAACTAGGGATTATTAAATTTGGACTGAGGGAGTATATAACTACACACGCTCATACATAGAATTTTTGGTGGGGCCCACAAACACTACACACACTGGAGATATGGTGTGTGTGGGCCCTAATTCAAATGTAAGTGAATTTGTGTAAATGTTTGTGGTTGTAGAATGATTTATGGTCGCAATAATTATGCTACATACTTAAGCACAATGCAGGTAGCTGTCGTGCCCGATGGGGTTTCTTATAATGCAGAGTCGCACAACAACCAACAGGGTTGTAGTGTGGCATCAAAGTTATCCATCAGTCCGGATTTTATATATCTTACTTCTTGTAGATCTGAGTCGTCCATTGTCGAGATAAAATCTGAACAATTAATTACTGAGATGAACGGCTCGGATGCCGCACTACATCCGCCTATAGTGCAACCTAGCACTGTAGAAAGCCTTTGCCCGCCCATTAAATAGGCTCGTCCCTAACTTAGAAATGCATGCCAAATCGTTTACTTTGTAAAGCTTGATCAATGAGTAGAATGACCCAAGGAGAAGTTATAATCATCTCGTTCTGTATGTACATAATGGAATCAAATGATCTTGGAGGAGTATTTTTAAACCAGGATTGTCATTCACTTGTTCAAGACCACTGCACGTAATCAACTTTAGTGAAGTACTGGTCTAATCAATTTGATTTTTCATAGAGTTGTTCTATGCATTGAGCTATACGAATTGAGTTATCTGAATTGTTCTCATGCTGCATAGCGATAGCCCCATGTGTGGAAGTATATATCCACAGAGAGTGCTACGGAAAGAGACATGGCACACCAACCGGAGACATTGACGGCAGCATGGGGCCTACTCAATTTGTTTTTTTTAAGAATTTTTGAACGACTCGGATCAACCTTTCAGTGCCCGGAATGAACTCCGCGCAGCCGTCGGTGTCTCTGGTCAGTGTGCGAGGTCTGTTTCTCCGACATTAGCATATATCCACCACAAAATTACTGAAAAATGCATTCACATTGAAGGTACTTCAGATTAAAAAAGGATTGGTTTAACGACGAAGACCAAAACGACGAAGACCAAAAAAGGCGTGGAGGTACTCATCGTGCAATAAAAGATTTATTATAAAACTATCAAAAAGGTGTAGAGATACACTTTATTGTCAATTCTGGACTTTAATTATCCAAAAAAGTTAGTAAATAATTCTATGAATGTGACGACTGTGTTTTTTACTAGCATTTGGAAAAAGTAATTCCAAAAGTGCAACCCGTTAAAAGTTGTTTAAATACGTGCAGTCTATCTAGACTCAAGCATAGATCTAAGGCTATAAACCATTATACTACTTCATAAATAAGTGTTAACAAGGTGTTCTTTAATAATGATAACAATCTTTCTTGTGCACTCGTTCATCTTTATTTATATATTTTTTGGATAGACAAAATTAATTTTATTCATCCAGAAAGATACAAAATGAAATCAAAATAATACAGTAAGAAAAGAAATCCATTGAACAAATTCTTCTCGCCAGATCTCGTTCATCTTTATTTTAAAACTTTTAATTGGTATGGATCACCTTAGAGCATCTAAACTATTTGGTTTGCCACAAAATCCATCAACACTCCCACTGAAGATTTAAAGAATAGAAACGAAGATGCACAAACTAAATAAATCGAAACACTCATCTTGTCAAGTGGAGTGAAATGAAAAAGTGGCGAAGGGAAATCCCCTAAATTTATCTTTTCCATCCACAAATCCAATATACAAATGCCTTGATCCAAAGTCACAAACACTACCTTGATTACAAGAAGATAATATGTGGTTCTTTTTTTGAGTTCATTAGCAACCTGTCCGTAGTTTTTTCTCGATCGGCCAAACATATTTTTGTAAATCTTTAAAAAGAATTACAAAGATTGAAGGGATCACGGACACATCGACATACACCAAACACCGAAAATCGAACAACCGCGAAAAACAACCCAGCGACAGGCAACACGAAAACAAACTAAAGTTAAGAGACCAACCCAGCCAAAAACCATGACAAACAAATGGAAAGAACAAAATTGAAGACCCAGTGATACAACCCAAAACCGCAAAACCATGGAATCAAAATTCAAGAGAAAAAGAGGCATATCCTCGAAGACATCATCATTCTCCGCGAAATCATTCTCATCAGCAACCTGCCCGTCGTTGCCGAGGAAAAAACAAAAACAAAAAAACCTGCCCAGTCATTTTGGTAGGTAATGGAAGTCCAGCTAGCACACACTTGTTTACAAACTTATCTTTCCGAAACAGTCCATCGCTCGGAGTATTATTGGATGTCCTTTTACAACAGTAATACAGACGATGCATGAACAATTTTTTTTTTTGTTGGTCAAACGGAATTTGATGCATGAACACTTTACTCATGCATGCATGAGTACTTTTTAGGAGCCACCACACCGTTGATGTGATTGCCTATAAGGATCCACATTAATTGTTAGCCTTGTTTTGTTTTTTTTTTTTTTCTGAAATGGCAAAAATATTACACTTCTGACAAAGAAACTTGATAATTAAAGGTACATCGTGTGAGGGAAGAGGGAAGTTGAATTTAACCAAAGGTTGGATAAACACCTGAAGAGACAAATTAAAGCCCGAAACTCCTAGGGGCCAGGCCCGAAACACCAAAAAAGGGCCGAACAAGAACAAACACCATCATAGCCTTGTTTTTGAACCGGAGCTGATTTTTTACAGGGACTCATAAAAAAAAAAAGAAACACGAATAGCCAGCTCAATCATATGCAAATTATTTCCGTCAGAAGATTTTTAGAAACTATAGGTAATCAATATTAGAGTTCCGCACATTCTCTGTGAAATTTTCAATGCAAATATATTGCTTTTAATTTGGTCTGCTTATCACAGCTTTGTAGGCCATAAAAAGGAGTGATTATTAAGTACTCTAAGGTTCATCTCTAGTACGCATTAGCTTTTATTTTTTACGGGTCGAGGACCAGAAGGCAATCATCTACGGGAAGAACTCAATCTCTACTCTGAAACCCCTCAAGGGAACAGATAAGTCCGAGGGTCCGGGCACCTATAGCCACACACACCCATGTGTGCTGATGAAGAAAGCACCTCGAACTCAATTCTCTCTCTTTTTTTTTTTTTTTGGGTGCGCGGTAGGGCTTCCACAACAACCGTAATTAATGCTCAAAAGCAGTTCATAGTGGTGACACATCTTTAAGACTTTGTTGCACAAAAAAGGGATTTCATAATTGAAAAGAGCCTCTTCTTTTTTTGGCCGTTAGCAGGGTTTTACTATGTTATTAGTCCACAGAGAGTTCAAAAGCTGTTTATAATCTTAAACCACAAACAGCCTCTCGCAGGGCTCGAACCATACCTCTACTGAGGGAGGCATACCCACTGAGCTAAGAGCCCATTGGTGAAAAGGGCCTCTTCACATTTTCACAATACGCCCATCCCATATCATCCCATCCTTCTCCATCCATGTTACATACACCACAAACATGCAAAATGCGCCCATAAGTACATGACGAATCTGATTCCGCATTCTTGTCCACTAAAACACACATACCCAAATAACTAGTTAGACTGAAGAGAGCAACCAAATGGAGCACGACCTCTGTGAAGCTGCAATTAAAGGGAGCACCGATTCGCTGCTCGACATAATCAAAAAAGATCCACTGATTCTTCACAAAATTGCAGCCGGATGTTTCAATGGCGCTGCAAGTCCTCTCCATGTGGCTACATTAAGCGAGCAAAAAGACTTTGTGGAAACACTACTGAATCTCAAACCGGAGCTCAAATTGAGACTCACAGAAGTCTTAGATTCGCAACAACGGTCTGCCCTTCACTTGGCATCGGCCATGGGGCACCACCAGATTGTGAAGGTATTAGTGAAGGCCAACCCCAAGATGTGCCTGGTTCGCGATCGAGATGGTAAAAACCCCGTCCATGTGGCCGCCATGGAAGGCAAGACCAGTGTCTTGGAAGAGCTGGTTCGAGCCAGCCCGCAAGCGGCTCGAGTCAGGGTGGATCAAAACGAGACGATCTTGCACTTGTGTGTCAAGCACAAGCAGTTGGAGAGCTTGGAGAAACTGTTGGAGATGATAAAAGTTTGCGATTTTGTCAACGCTAAGGATAGTGATGGAAACACCATTTTACATCTAGCTATTTTGTATGAACACTTCGAGGTATGTCCTTATTCTTTTCACTACATAATTAATGTAATAATGTTCTGTTGCCCACCAAAAGTGGGTGAATATACTCGCTAGAGCTTGGCTGTATACCCTTGTCCAAAAGAAATAAAGAAAAAATCTGTTCAACACCATATCGGTAAATGCTTGATAGAATTAAAAAAACAAAAAAAGTACTTGCTTTGGTTCACAAATATATTTTTGGATCCTCTATGGGATTGATCTGATTTTTCTACAGAATAGCCCAAAAACACAAGTCTTAATCCGGGGATGAGGTCAAGCACCCCGCTTGGCATGAGCGGTGTCGAGCAGCCCATTCAGTTGTTCATCTCGGTAATGGACGGCTTGGATCTTAATCCGAACAACAGACAGTCGTGAATTTTATGCATTTGGATTAGATCTAAGCCGTCTGTGCCGAAATGAGCGGACGAATGGGCCGTTGCCAAGCATCCGTGATTGGCAGCATCTCCCATTTTGACCGAAGTGGTGCCTCCCTATATCCATTAAATATAGTATCGATCAGTGCGAGATGTTCACCCACTTTGTGGTGCATGAACAAAATTACACTCTTTTATTCAATTTTCTAGGTAGTTACAGCTTCAAGAATTTGTAGTAGCGACGCAGCGGAATTGATCAAAAAGAAATTAGTTAGCGTATTAATCCAAATGAGATAGGTATTTATAGTCACGAGCAATTCTTGAATCCCCAATAAGAAGACAAAAGTCTAAAATATTATTGATGAGAAAGTTAATCAAAACATTAGGTTACAACTCTTTTATACGGTGTAACCCCGAAACCCTAATAACCAAAGGAGAAAAATAAAAAGTCTCATAATTTGGGAAAACTCCTAAAATTGAAAACGGGAAAGAAAAATACGACTTTACCAAAAAGAACAAACTAATAAGGAATTATGGTCTAAAAGTTAGTATTAACAAATTAAAAGTTTCCTAAAACTGAAAAAGTATCGAATTGAAGAGCTAAACGAATGAATCGGGCCGAAATCCACCATGCATCATGACCTCTGGGTCGTGAGTATTGACCGGAGTGCAAAAATAAGTCAACTCACCAAGTTTAGGCCTATTCTGAGCTCGCCCGGCCAAATCGGGTAATCTGAAATTAAACATCGTTTGGGCTTCCGAGGCTTCATCCAGTCTAATTGATTATAGAATTGGGCCTCCACGTGTTCTATATCAAGTAGAGTGTTCATAAATTAACTTAATTCTACTAGCTGATGTATTAAGCAATAATATATGTGCAAAACCTCATATATTAGTATAAATAGTAAGACAAAAGAACATTACCTCTATTCTAAAGAAATCAACTATGAGATGAATGAGAACTCAAAAATATACACTATATATTTTCATAAAAACTCAATTTTTTTTGAAAGTTGTCATATCGTGTAGTAGAGAGCGTTCCAAGAGAGGGAGTTAAGTTTAGAGCTAGATGAATATTCTCATATTTTGTGTCAATGTTTAACCTATTAAAATTCTTTTGAAAAAAATTATAGCGAGTATATGTTGGGGCCAACCTTTTGTAAATATGTTATTTGTTAAGATAACATGATGATATTTTTTATTGTATTAATTCTTAAATTCAAAGGAATATTATTCAAGTTAATAGAGTTTTGCGATATAGTTGAATATTCTCATATTATTCAAAGTAATTCTGTAAGCTAACTAGAAAGAAAAGAGTAGCTATTGTTACAAATGCGAAAATAATATATTTAGACCATCGACAATAGAGATGGAGAGATAACGCAAAGCATAATACTTAAACCAATAAATTCTTCTTGTTTTCTCTTTATTTCTTTAATTTTTATTAAGATTGCGAGCTTATTTGAGGTATGTTAGGTGTTCAAATATGAATTACCTAAATTGATGGATTGTAATTGGATTGTGATTGAGTATTTAATTGATTGAGTTAAGTGTTTAATTATTTTTGAGTTAGATGTTCAAGATTGGGTTAGAATTGAGTGTTCATTAATGTTTGAGTTGGGTGTTCAAATAAATGCTAATCCATAATTTTTACATATTTTTTTAGCAAAAAAAAAAAGGTTCTTGGGTGTTCATGTGACCATTGAAAATCAATGTATAGCCGCATCTGTTTCTAGGTTATTTCTTGATAGAAAATCATCACTGAAAAGCATATTCTTTGGTTTCTTGTATCTAACCATGAGATGCAATGTAAATATTTCAGATCGCACGTCACATCCTTGGGATGGAAACAGTAGAAGGGAAGGAAACAAAAGATGGGAATGCGACAAATGGATGTGGTACTACAACAGAAAAGTCATTGCAAAAGGTATTCGCTACTCGCTAGGAAAAAATATATTTTCTCACCTATTCTAAAACAATTGGCGAGGAATTTTTTATCGCTATATTTTTTCCTCAATAAACTAACACTATGTTTACAAAATAGGTGAAGAATTTTTTCGTCGCAATTATAATTTAGGAGAGGAAATACGCTAAAACTCTTGAAACTAAAAACAACACATCCAAATTCTCAGCTTCTTTGCTACCCCGCTAGAATTCAATTCGGTGACCTTATTTGTAGCAGCATTCGCTTCATCGACCACAACAACTTTCTTTCCAGCGGAAAGCTTTACAATTTTTTATATATAAACCTTTTGCACTTCTTTTGATCACCTCTTTAGTTTGTTTCATTAAATCTTTCTATCTAATTTTAGTCCCTTTGTAGTGTTTCTTTAAATTTGTTTCTTAAATCTTTAATAATATTACTCGCTTTTAATGAATTTAATTATTTTCATAATTTGATATTTTCTTATATACCTTTTATAAGTCTTCATACCTTTCTAAATTTGTTTATTTTATAATTAATTGTAATTCTCTATACGTTTAGTAACCTTTTTTAGTAACTAATTAAATAAGTTTGAGCACTTTAATTTTTTGCAAATATGTCATTTTTTTTATGGGTGAATCTATTCCTACTACGTATGTGCATCCATAAAAATATTAAGTCAACTAGATTTGACAATAATAATTTGTTATGTTTCTCTTTAAATGCACTTAACTTTACATACTTTGGAAATAAATTTGTGACGATCTAACTTTTGAGATATTTTTAATTCATTTTTTACAGTAATTATTAACTTTATCTTTGTTTAGCTTTTCATTATTTTTTTTAATTAATAATCAGTTATCTCTATGAAATAAATCCATATGTCCCATTCCTTTTTCGAAATGCATATCATTCAACCCGCAAACTTATGATCCATATGCCCGGTCCATTTTTGGGTTCATAACTATGAGATAAACTTTTTTTAGCATGTCATTAAAATGTTTTTATTCAAACAATAAACTTTATGACAATTTGAACAAACTGACATTGTTAATAATTAATTTCAATTGGAAAAAACTGAATGCGTAGAATTAGTGAGAAACATATTTTTTATTGCTAATTAGAATAAGAAAAGTGATCATGAGGTTTTATCAATGCGATTGGTGAGGAAACTATTTTTCTCCGTTTATCACTTTTTTATTTTTATAAATTTGATAATGGTATTGAATTATGTAGTCAATTATGTCTTACCATCGTGATATTACAAATACATATGAACATAATTAATAATGACTTATATATTAAAAAAATTAATGAGTTCAGAAAAAGGTGATGAAATATTTCCTCGCCAAAAGGTTACATTTGGCGAGGAAATCTGTTTTACCTCTCTAGAAAAGGCGACGAAATTGAATTTTCTCGGGGATAATGTACTTTTAGCAACGAAATTGGATTGTTATTGAGTGTTCAATTGTTTGAGTTAGGTGTTCAATTATTTTTGGGTTAGATGTTCAAGACTGAGTTAGAATTGGGTGTTCATTAATATTTGAGTTGGTTGTTCAAAGAAAAGTTAATCCATAATTTTTACATGTATTCTAAGAAAAAAAAAAAAAAAAAGTTATTGGGCGTTCATGTGACCATTGAACAATAAATTCATAGCCGCCTCAGTTTCTAGGTTTTTTTCTTGGTAGAAAATCATCACTGAAAAACATATTTTTTGATTTCTCATCTCACCATAAGATGCAATGGAAATATTTTAGATCGCGAATCTGCTAGGGAAGGGAACAAACGAAGAAAAGGAAACAATAGATGTGAATGCGACAAATGCAAGTGGACACACAGCAATGGACATTTTGTTCCTTGGACCAGGTAACAAAGAAGAGAGTGATCGTGTGATTCGTGTCCACGACTTACTTCTAAAAGCCAATGCTAAACAGGCGAAAGATCTCGTAGGCGGAGATTGGCTTACGAATAAAAGGGAGTCCTTAATGGTTGTGGCATCACTTATTGCGACAATGGCATTCCAAGCTGGGGTGAGTCCTCCTGGAGGCGTCTGGCAAGAGAACTCCCCTACTCCTGGGGTGAACTCCAATGAGACCTCCATTAAGAATGAGACCATTGTTTACCGAGCTGGAGAAGCTGTAATGGCTTATAATTATCAAGGTTCTTATCCGTACTTCCTCCGCTTTAACACAATAGGATTCGTTGCATCATTGAGTACAATTTTGTTGCTCATGAGCGGATTAAAATTCAGGAACAAGGCTATGATGTGGATCCTTATAGTGACAATGTGGTTGGCAATCACATCAATGGCAATTACATATGCGTTCTCCAACGTTGTGGTTACTCCTAAAAAGGACAGACCATCACTCAGTAATACCATTACAATTGGAGTTATAGTGTGGTCCAGTGTGATGGCTCTTCTTCTGGTGAAACACACATTCGGGTTGGTGGCATTTTTCGCGACAGAGAGAAGCAGAAAAATGAAGGCAAATAAAAGGATTAAATTTGAGGCGCGTGGTGGCAAAGTTTGAGGAGCGAATCCTCCCCTTCCCCTCAGGTCTTAGACGATAATATATATAGGATTGAATATAAGGCTTTCCAATGTTGGAACTTTTGTTCCTGCTCTGAACTACTGTGGGGAAGGACAATAATCCTCCGATACCTACAAAAACGATCGGAATTCCATTTCCTACAAAAACGATCGGCAGGGGTTTCTTTTTCTTTTTCTTTTTTTCTCGGTAATGATGTGGGCAGTTTCGGTAATGATGTGGGCAGGTGGCTGATGAAGATGATTTCGCAGAGGATGATGATGTCTTCGCGAGGATGGTGACTCTTGTTTCTCTCGGTCTTCGGGTTTGTTCTCTCGGTTTGTTTGTCTCTGTTGGCTTTTGCTTGTTTCGGTGTTGCCTATCACTAGATTGTTTTGTTCGGTTTTTGGTGTTTGTTTGTGGTGATTTGGTCGGCATCTTGCCATTTTTTTTGTTTTGGTTCTCGGGTGGCGTATGCCGGTGTGCCCGTAATCCTTTTAATGTTTGTAATCATGAACAAAGATTAATAAAAATATGTTTGGCCTATCGGGAAAAAAAAAGTATGGACAGGTAACAGGTTGCTCATGATGAACTGAAATAAAGAACCACATATTATGTTCTTGTAATCGAAGTAGTGTTTGTAACTTTGGATCAAGGCATTTGTGGATGGAAAAGATAAATTTAGGAGATTTCCCTCCACAACTTTTTCTTTTTACTTGACAAGATGAATGTTTCGATTTAGTTAGTTAATTTTGTATATTTTCGTCGTTTCTGTTCTTTAATGCTTTTCTAATTATAGCATTTGTTTGTTCTTTATCATTTTTCTTGTACGGAGAGGCTGATCTTTTTGATTTATCAAGAGAAACAGGGTAAGTTCTTGAGCTTTCGCAGACTCCAAAAATTCGTGCTATCATTTGGTTGACAAACCACACATTTTTGTACATCCCACTTATGGTCTGTTTAGGTAATTTTCTTTCTACGTACTTTTAAACAAAACTACATTTCTTTCCACGTAATTTTAGGGACTGCGTGGATTTCTTGCCCACACAATTACGGTATGTTATGGGTAATGTTCTTATTGATTCAGTTTTGAAATTTTGGGGCTTATATGAGTTTGAGTTGCTGCATTCAATTTCTCTAAATCTCTATCCCCTACTACTATTGAAAGTGATGGATGCAATAAATTTATCATGTTTCATCCCATTGGTTTCAATACTATTACGGTTAGTTATTTCTAGCGGTTGTTTTGATAACATAATCGTATGTCTTGCAATTAATGGTTCCATAATTATGTTTGCAACCTGTTGATGCGTAATTAGTTCTTTTTTTATTTTGAGTAGTTTGTTGTAGTGGTAAGCTCGATAAAAATTATCAAGTTTGTGTGTAACCAAGGGTAGGGAGCGTGGTTTGGAGGGTTGACCTAGGAGCATCTCTAACAGCCTAAGCTAGGGCTGGCCACAGTCGGATTTTTTCCGGGTTGGGTTTGTCGGGTTCGGTCCGGTTGGCAGATTGGGCCATTTCTCTTTTGGGTTAGATTTAATTTCTGGGTCGTTTCTTTTCACTTCTTTAATTATTTTGGGCTGTTAGCCTGTAAACTTTTAAACTGGATTTAATTTTTGGGCATATCCACCTTTGAGCTTCGAGCTTCCACCAGCCACCGGGCCATATAAAACAAGCTTTCATAATTATTTTGTGCCCATTTCCAATTTTCCAGCAACCAATCGTAAATCGAAAAAACATTTCCAACAAGCAAAAAACATCGAAAAAAACAAATAACGTTTCCCCTGTTTTCAAGAGAGCAACCTCTCTCCTCCCCTGTTTTCCAGATTACAAATCACCACAACTACCAAATTGAAACCAGTAACACATTTCCAAATCACGACTACCCGATTAGTACAAGTTTAGAACTGGTACCAAGGTCCAAAGCCCCATCACTTAATCCCTAGGAACTTGCATCAGCTTGTAAAAGTACTTAATTGCATCAGATTATAAGAGAGAGTTCTGAAAACGAAAGGAAAAAAAACTAAATTCAATACAATGTAAATAGTTGGCAATGCTAAATAAATACTAGATGCAACAGACTTGGCATAGACTTGCTACATTTGAGGGTTGGAATTTGCTAGGTTTAGTGACTTACTATAGCAGTAGTCAGCGCGCGCTCACTCTCTCTCTGTGGGTTTAGGGACGGAGCCAGGATTCGAACGCGGGGGTGGCACCATTCAATGAAAACATAGCTAGATGTTCTACGAAAAAATATGAACAAAAAATTAAGTATAGTAGGGTCATATAATAAGTTCTGTCATGGACCCTTTTAAAAAAAATTACTAAAGGCTTGCTTCAACTCTCTAATGATATGCAAATTATGCAAATGCAAGATATTACGATACTAACTTTCCTTGATCCGAAGAGACCATTCTCTAAATTGCAATTTTTATAGTATTTTTACAAAGTATTTTTTTCCATATACTCATTAATACCTAGTCGTATAGTCTACCACGTTAGTCTATAAAAAAAATATGTGTTCACATGAGTCAAGTAAAAGTTTTATATCTAAATGGGTAAGGTTCCTTTGAAATTACTAGAAAAAATTACAAATCTTTTTGGAATTTAGGCCATAACTCAAATAGTAGTAGAATCCAATAGCTAGGATTTAATTAAAAACATGAATTAAAAAAGTGGAGCCATTCGAACCAACTGTCAAGCTTCAATTTAAGACAGTTTACCGCTTTGCCAAAGCATTATCTTGTGCAAACTGTTATGCATATATATTATTTAATCTTGTTATGTGTAATATATATATATATATATATTGGGAGGATTTTCGAAATGGGGGTGGCACGTGCCACCTCGCCCCCCATGCTACCTCCGCCCCTGTCTGGGTTCCATCACAATTGGGCAGACACGAAGTGAGTACAAACACAAAGTAGGTTAGGATCAAAGAGAGAACACAAGACACAGGATATTATTATGAAACTGACTGACTTGATTACTAGCTTGATTTTTACAACAGGGAGAACCCTCCTTTTATAGGCGTAAGTAGGGGATGCTTGCATCATTACACAGAACACTAATAATACTACTTTACTGTTCATAGCTGCACCTATTACTTCATGTCAATAGCACGACACTTTTCCTCTGCTAGCATTTACTACACATAAACTTTACTATTCATGCATAGCATTTACTATCCATAAAGAACTACATCATACCTGCTATGCAGACTTTTCTACTACTGCTTTACAGAACACACTAACAGTAAACACCAATTATACTTCTTATAACAGTACACAACAGTAAACACCAATAATATTACCCTCTCCTAGAAATGGAAAGGGGGCATCATACAAAAGAGACAACTGGCCTAAACACTGGGATGTTATTCGGGATTATCTGAACCACTGCTTCCAGAATAGTCTTCAGTTCTGTCGGTCAAGTAATATTGTTCCAAAAGATAGCAGATATTTTGGCGCCATTCTTCCGGATAAGTATCATTGAATTTTCAGTTTGCAGATTCATAATAGAGGAGAGATGAGAGAACTTCTGCAGGTCTCAATCCATTAAATGAACACAGTGTTTGAGTCATGACAAGATAATTTCCACTATCATTCTGGATGCTCTGAGACTCTGGATATGCAGAGAGAAATATAGTGTGATACTCCTTCTGCCAAGTGATAGAACTATCTGGATTGGGATGACTCATGTTGTTGCGACTTGTCCAAAAAGCAAATTGGAGATCTCCGCCGGCACTGTTGGGGATTTGTCTGATCTTCTATTGCCAGAAAGATATGCTTCCGAAGAGCAAGAGAAATTTTAAAAAGAAATCTTCTGGAGGATGGATTTGATTGAACGCCGCATGTGCCAGATACACTAATACTGCTGATTTATTAAAACAGACACTTATAGTATACACATCGACTAAATACCATAAGAGGAGGTATGCTTCTTTTTTGAAATAAAAGACATTATGGTAAGATACTTCAAACTGGGCGAGGAAGGGATAAACAAGATGGAAAAATAAACATTTTATGGGACCTTCATCAAGACCATACTTGAAAATACACAGATGTTAAAGATTTTAACACATTTGGACACACCTGGACAGGAAGATTAACTGGGTGAAAATAGGAAATTATTGGAAACAACCAGGAACAAAAGGATATGGTTTTGTTTTTGAAAACTGATTGATTTCTTTTTGAGCCTTGACAGAAAATCAAGAAGGACATTTGTTTTTCCTTTTATGTATACAGCATCAAAACTCCAATTGGAAAATCAATTTGCCCATCTGAGCAACTGTGCATTTGGAAGGTGCTGCTTTTTGAACTTGAGCATATTGGAAAAACTCATCATATCAGTCTCAATTAGAAAATGATGAACAATTAGATGAAATTTAAATTTCTCAATGCTCCTTTTAATTGCCAGAATTTCTTTGTAAATAGAGTGGTAATGAAGCTCTGCTGGAGAGAATGCACCACTTTTATATCTACAAATTCTGCGCTTTTGTTCTGAATTTTCTTCCAAAAGAACTGCTCCCCAATATAGATCAGAGGCATCTATCTGAAGGACTCTCTTCCCATCTGAAGGTATGGTTAATGGAGGAAGAGTTTTGGCTATGGCTTTGAAGTCTTTTACAGCTTTGGTACAAAAGGCTGACCAAGAAGGAGGAATTTTCTTTAGTAAAGCTGAGAGATGAGTACGGTATTTAGGAATGAAATCAGCCATATAGTTAACAATTCCAAGGAACTGTTGAACTTGTTTGACTGTAAGATTTTCATCTGAAAAATGGTTAAGTTGGGAGGCTATATGAGGTTGGAGGGCATATTAACCTTTAGAGATATGTATCCCTAAAAAATCAATTTCTGGTTGAGCAAGAAGCATTTTTTTCTTTGAGAGCATGATACCATGGGTTTGGACCAGGGAATGAAAAATTGTAGTAAGACAACATGAGATTCAATATTTGGAGAAAAGAGTAGGATGTCATCAATGTAGACAAGGACTTAGGATAGAATGGGAGCAAATACTCGAATCATGGCCTTTTGAAACAAAGATGGGGCTGTTTTTAATCCAAAAGGCATGACTGACCACTGGAAGTGGTGATCTGGAATGCAAAAATCAGTTTTAGGACGATCATCAGGATGAATGCCCAGCTGCCAAAAACCTGCTTTCAAGTCAAATTTTGATAAAATTTGAGCTTTAGGCAAGTTTGCAAAAAGAACATTTCTCCGAGGAAGAAGAAATTTGTTATCCTGTAAAAAATGATTCAGAGATTGGTAGTTGATAACCAGACGAAACTTTCTTCTTATCTTTTCGGTCCTTTTGTTCACATAAAATGCTTCACATGCCCACTGAAAGGTTATCTGCTCGATCAAACCTTCTGACTGGAGTTGCTGGAGCTTTTGAAAAGCAAGCTGGTAATGTTCCGGGTTCATTCCATGATGGGTGGCTTTGGTGGGATTGATGTCTTCATTTTTCTTAAAGGGAAGAGAAATAAAGAAATTTGGATTTTTTCAGAGTGGATTGGAGCATTTGGTGAGGAACTGAGATTGAGATTTAGTACAAGAAATTTGGATTATGGCTTCTTCGATGGAAGAGAAATTTTCTATGGAAAAGAGATTTGGTTGGGTGGTTCAGGGTAACAGATAGTTTTTGTATTTCAAACCTTTTTGGAGTCAGGAGATTTTTCTGAGATTTTGGAGGGTATCAAAGCCTAACAATAAATCTTTTCCTGGGAGATCAGAATCATAGACTTTGTGTTTTATGATGTATCCTGGGAAAAGTTGAATGGTCATAGGCTTACTAATCAAAGTGATGACAAAAGTTTCTCTATTGGCTGTTGTAAAGGGTCTAAAACACGATTGCCAATAGGACCTGGGGAGGATTGTTGGGTTGAGAATGGAGGCTGTTGCACCAATATCAAAGAAAGCGATAACTGGTATGGGTTTCTCATATTTTTCAAGCAGGATTTTGACATTGGCTAAAGGTTGAGCCAGCATGAAGTTGAAGAACCCAATTGTTTGGATTTCATAAGAGAATGAGTCAGAATCATCAGAAGAGTCATCTGATTCTGATGAATCATCTGAATCAGAAAAGATAAATGCAAAAACTGCTTCAGCCGTTACTTCATCATCAATAGAAAATAGAGGTTCGACATCAGCATCCTCAAGATCATCATCAATGAGAGCCAAAGAGCTCACCATCTTGTCTCTTACTGCTTTATTTGGACACTGTTTGGCATAGTGCCATTTCTTTCTACATATGTAGCAGCGATCAGACTTTCGCAGCCCTCTAAATTTTTTCTTCTTGAAAAATTTCCATTTTTTTCGACGTGAGAACTTGCCAGATTTTGAAAACTTTGAAAACTTGCCAGGAGACTAGAACTTTCATTTCTGAAAGTGTTTGGACTTTCAATATGAAGGACGGCGAGTGTACTTCTTGTCTTTGCACTTTATAGATAGGTCTGGTCGGTCACACACTTTTCTAAAAAGTTTTCCTTGTTCTTCAAGAGTTTTGAGGAATTTCTGGTGATTACATAGTTTTTTCAAGGCAATCAAAGAATGCTGGTAAATATCGCCAAAAGATGTTGCATTCAGCGTCAATCATTTTGTTTGAAGTAACCTTGTTGTCTCATTTCCCAATGATTCACGAAGGGAATTGAGAAAGACTTATTTGAGGTTGACATCATCCATACCGTTGAAAAGTTAAAATCTTTGAGACATACGGTCATAATGAGTCTCTAGATCTTTTCTTTTGAATGAAGAGCATTTCATGCTGATATATTCTTCTTGAACAAACTATTTTGTGTTGTTATGGTCTCCAAAAAATTTAGTATGTAGGACTGAGATGAATTGATCAAGGGTTGGCAATTGTTTAAGCTGTAGTTGTCGATATTCACCAAGAGCCAAGTACCATTGACAAAGACGGCCAAGGAACTTTGCTGTACACTTAGTAATGACAATACTCAGTGTAGCATTTGGGGAAAACATAGTAACAGTGCATCAAGTATGAATCTCATAAACCTTATCCAGCCATTTTGATGGAGAAATGTTATCAAAAGAGAAATCTTGGGTATGAATGTTGGAATGTGAGAATGAATCAAAGGTTGGGATTTCTGGAGGTGTATCAAACTCAGAACCTTCTTTAATAATAGGATCTTCAGCATATTCTTTAGAAAGATCTGGGTTCATCATGAAAATATGAGAAATTGGAATAGAGTGAGTAGATTCAGAATCCGAATCAAACTCAATGGTTGGTTCAGGTGAGGAGGTTTCTGGTATAGTGGCTAAGGTATATAGGAGGGTGGATATTGAATTTTTGGAAGGGTTAGAAGTTGACTGAACCATTAACTACAGTGATTTTGAATTTGGATCAGCTGGTTTAAAAGGAGTTGAGATAGTAGGAATATATATAAAGGTAGAGGTAGTTGGTGAAGACGGAACTGTTGGAGGTTAGATAAGCTTTATCTGGGGCCTTGAAAAAGAAAATTTTGGTGGAGATGGTATTTTTGGTGGAGGAAGGAAAGTTATGAGCTTTCAAAGATGGAGCTTGACTCACCAAATTCTGAGGTGGGGTATAGAGGTAAGGGTTGAGACATTTGAGGATACCCAAACAAACTTTGTTGAGAGGAATATATGAACATGTCAAAAGAGCTTTTTTGCTGAGAATACTGCTAAGCTTGAAGTGAATGAAGCTGATTCTTTAAATGCTTCATTTCAGCATCTTTTTGAGAAAAAGCTGTTAAAAATGCTTGGTTGGCATATGCTATATGGAGAAGTTCCTGGTGAATATTTTGAATTTTCTGCTGCAAATCTCTTATAAGAAGTTCTAAAGATGATAACTTCTTATGGATAACATTCTCCAAATTTTGCTGAGAGTTAGCAATTCTCTGAAGAATTTTGTTTTGAGCCAAAGAATTTGCTGACTGTCAATTTATTGCTGCTTCTGCTGTCGACACTGCTTTGGTATTACCATCAGGGAGAATGGTAATAGGGTTTGGAATTTTATGCCGGTGAGTCGTTTTTTCTTGAGAATTATAAAATTCCAAAGGAGTGAAATCTGCTTCAGTCCAGGAAGAAGATGAGATGAACATAAAACACCCACTTGGTTGACTCGAATGACCATCATCAGATGGAGGTTGAAGAGGAGGTGGAGATTTACAAGGAGTGGGAGGTGACGGAGGACATATGGGGCATGGTTCTTCAAAGTTTTCTTCATCTTCTAGAAGACTGTCTTCTAGATACTCATCACAATCATAGACATCAAAATAACAATGACTTGTTTCTGAATTTTTGAAATAGAAGACTGGAAGGCCATTAGGTTGAAAATATTTGATTGGAGGGCCAAGTCGAGAACCGCCTACAAACATGTCAATTCTTGAGAGAAAAAATGACAGGATGGGTGGAGGATGAGGCGGAGACTTCTTTTGGGAATGAAATCTCCATTGTACCATCAAGTTTTCGGATGAAAGTTGGATTTGAGGATTGAACTGGTATGGGCTTTTGTTGGTTTTTCTCATAAGCTGTAACCCAAGACTCTGGAAGAAGCTTGAGAAGCTCAGGACGGAAAATCTGTCATGGAACATGGACACAGGAAGCTTAGTGAGGTGCGTTGACAGTTAGAAAAAAGGTCTTCATTTGTGGAGGAAGGTAATGACATGTTAAAGGCATGGTTTTGAAGGCGATAGGCCATTTGGTAGTGAAGGGTTGCTGCATATGTGGTAGAAATTTGGGAGGCACCACCAATTTAAACTTGCACTTTCAAAGCTGATAGCAAATGAGGATCTGCTAGTGGCATGTTGAAATCGGGATAAAAGGTAAAGATTACAGTTCCAGCATTTAGCTTGATTTGGACAGTAGCAATACATGCATACTGATACTGTATGAACCTGGTGTCTACCAGAGCAAGTCTAGAATAACAGGTAAACTTTTTCGGCCATGGAAAGTGACAGTAAGTCTGATTGTACCAAAGTGAAGATGAGTAAATCCTTGTTGTTGCCAAAGACGAGGCAAATCAACTGGGATTTCTAAAGGTAAAAGTTGTTCAGCTTCTGTAGCTGCTATGAAACATTGATCAAACTTGGAGGCTTGGACATACTCTTTTACGAATGTTGGATGCTTTGTTGAAAAGAGTTGGGTGACTGTCTTTTTTACAGAGATTTGTGGTCTGACAAAGACATTATATGGGTTTAGGAAAGGAAGATCAGTAAGAGGAACGTTACTATCATCAGGTAGATATTCAAACTCATACAAGTATTCAAGATTAGAAGAAGAAGTTGAGGAATTTCTACTGGTGGATGATCGTGAAGGAACTAAAGAGGAGGTAGCAGAGGAATAGGTGAAAAACAAATGATTCATTTTTTATGGATAAAAGTCTGGGTTATTCGTTTCCTCATACAACAAATCTTTTCTTTTTCAATGTAAAATCTTTTAACCAATTTTGATTAATAAAATTCTGTATACTAAGGTAGATAAACCGAGACACACCGCTCAAAAGCCAAAAGTCTCAAGGTACTTTTAACCAACTGATACAAAATTCTTTAGCCAAAATAGTTAATGAAGTTTCTGATGTGGAGGATCCTTTAAAAGGCAACCACAGAGCATATGCTTCAATTTTTTTTTCCTTAGAAAAAATTTGAAGTAGTTTTGGAAAAGAAGATCCCAGAGGACGGGTTTACGCTAGAATGAACATGGCTCTGATACCAAATTGGATAGACACGAAGTGGGTACAAATACAAAATAGGTTAGGATCAAAGAGAGAACACAAGACACAGGATATTATTATGAAACTGACTAACTTGATTACTAATTGGACAGACACGAAGTGCGTACAAACACAAAGTAGGTTAGGATCAAAGAGAGAACACAAGATACATAATATTATTATGAAACTGACTGACTTGATTACTAGCTTGATTTTTACAATGGGGAGAACCCTCCTTTTATAGGCGTAAGGAGGGGATGCTTACATCATTACACAGAACACTAATAATGTTACTTTACTATTCACAGCTGCACCTATTGCTTCATGTCAATAGTACGACACTTTTCCTCTGCTAGCATTTGCTACACATAGAATTTACTATTCATGCACAGCATTTACTACCCATAAAGGACTACATCACACTTGCTATACAGACTTTCCTACTACTATTTTACAGAACACACCAACAATAAACACCAATTATACTTCTTACAACAGTACACAATAATACACAACAGTAAACACCAATAATATTGCAATTGTCTGCAATTTTCTAGCAATGGTTCCAACATCAGTCAGCAATGATTTTTCATCCTTCCTCATGGTGAGTTTATTTCATTGGATTTTTCAAAACCCGATCTCTGGTTAAATTCAGTGTACGTCTTTGATAAAGCTAATCAATCAATTTGTTCTTTGAATGAGTGTTGAACAACACCTAACTAGATGAGACCACATTGTATGTACCCTTTGCTTGAACCCTAACTCTACAAAAGAAACCATTGAGCGCATCTTTGCCTCTCGTCAGCAAAGGTCCTCTGATGTCTAAATTAGTATCTCGTACATATGGAAACCTGAGCTACCAATGCTATAATAGTGAATTGCAACATACCTTCACCTACAGGTGTGACCTCGTAATTATAGAGTAGGGCTAACTTGTTCTCCAAGGTTTCTTCCCTTCTTGGGCTTTCTTGCAAGGAAACCTAGCTCATATAGAATCCTACTCCATATGGGAACTCAATATTCATCCCTTAGTTCATGGGATGCTTGCCTATCACTTAAGATCTTCCTTCTAAAACCTTTTGGAATGCCTCCACTGCCTTACCCCTTAAGGCGGTTCCACTAGGGTTTGCCCTCTGTTCGAGTATGAAGCTGTGTCCAAACAATTTGTTCGGCAAAACAACCGTGCACCCTTATGTGGTGCCACCAACCAATTTTTATGCTCAGTTTCTACTGTTTACCCTCACGTGGTGTCCCTGTACAACTCATGTGCTTTGCACGAGTTCGGGGTAGCTAATTCTGCTTGTTTGGCAGAATCCCTCTTCAGTTGGGGTGTTGATGGCTATTGTGGCAAACTAAAATACTAGTGTATTTGGCTTTTGGGTAGGCATTTTGCCTAGTAACTAGTGGAGATGCTCCAAGGTCATCACCCATCAATGGTTAAAGCACCAGCTCCAATACCGATTAAATTTTTTTAAATGAGTGGATTAAGTCACGTTTTTTTGCAATATCATTATTAAACAGTCGGTATAGATGGTGTATAGTGACGGTTTGCAAAACGTTACTAGGAACAAGACTATAGCGACGGTTTTCATGCAACCGTTACTAGATTACAAAACTATAGCGACGGTTTTTAATAATTGTTACTAAAAACTGGACTATAGCGACGGTTTCCAATAACCATTACTATAAACCGAACTATAGCAACGGTTTGTAATAACCATTACTAAAAAATTGGATTAAGAAAAATTTGGTTAATATAGTATAAATATTAGTTGGTGCTTCATTTAACACAAGTGATGTGCTAGCCCAGCTGGTTCGCGTGTGCGTGCAAGAACGCGAGGTCCTAGGTTCGATTTCTAGGAGGAGCAAAATTTGTTGCATGTTGCCATGCGGACACCACGTACGCACCATGCGGGCGACACGGGGTTGACACGTCAGCGCCACGCAGGTGACATGTGGATGCCACATCAGCACCACATGTTGGACACGTGGTCATTACGTCCCGCAACGGTGATTTGTCAAAAATAAAAAAAAATTGTCTTTAGCAACGGTTATAAGTGTTGCTAAAGAAACCGTTACTAAAAAAATCTATACCAACGCTCGTCAAAACCGTCGCTATACCTCTATAGTGATGGATATATTGCGACAGTTTGGCCGACGGTTGGTGAACCATTGGTATAGCCTTTAGCGACGCTTTTTGTGTTCTTTAGTGACGCTTTTGATCGTCGCTAGATCCTGATTTTCTTGTAATTATACTTTACAGCCTTTGATCTATGCTAGAGTCTGGACAGCAAGTAAATAATGTTTTAATAGGTTAGCACTTTCCTCATTTTTCGAAAAAAAATTTCCAAATAAAATTTAAACACAGTGGTCACATTCATAGAATTGACAATTAGGCTCTGTTTGTTTAGCCATAAAATATTTTCTGGTAAAATGTCATACCTATTTTACAGTGTTTGGGTGGTGTAAAAAATGAGGAAAATATTTTACATGTAAAACATTTTTCATCAATTGGATGAAAGTGACTTACCCTTAAATCTTCTGTAAATTATTTTTCAAAATGAACCCGCTGCCTTCTACTGCAATTCTCACTGCTCAATTTTCTCAATCATCAGTCCTGACGACGTTCAAGTGTACACATAGCAATGGACCTTTTGCTCTTTGGATCAGATCAGAAAGAAGTGGATCATATCGAAGACTTGCTTCGACAAGCCACTGCCGAACAGATGAAGGATCTCGTAGGTGGCGATTGGCTCGCAAAGAAAAGGGATCCTTTAATGGTTGTGGTAGTACTTATTGTGACAATGGCATTCGAAGCTGGGGTGAACTCTCTTGGTGGCGTCTAGCAAGACGATGATGGGCACGTAGCCGGTGAATCCGTGATGGCTTATCATCATAAAAGCTTTTATCCGTACTTCCTCTGGTTTAACACGATTGGATTCGTGGCATCCTTGAGCACGATTTTGTTGCTCATCAGTGGATTAGGTTTCAAGAACAAGGCTGCAATGTGGTTCCTTATGGTGACCATGTGGGTGGCAATTACAACAATCGCAACCACATACGCGTTTTCAACCTTTGTGGTTACTCCTAAAAGGGACCCCTCGATCACTCGGTTATACCATCAAGATTGGAGTTATAGTGTGGACGGGGTTGATGTCAATTCTCCTACTGAATCACAAATTTAACTTGGTAACAATTTTTGTGGAAGAGAAGAAGAGTAAAATGAAGGCCATCAGAAGGATTATGGGATTCAACCCGCAGAGTCTGCTTGGTGGTTTGCCAATTGTATGCAATCTCCTACGTGCGAGAGATGGAAGAGCGACTCCTCCCCTTTCCCTCACTGAGATGGCATGTGTTTGAGAGTGTGAGACTGATGTATAGATGAGAGAGATAGCTCTCTTACTTTGGTGCTAGCTTTGTTGTTACTTTGTTTGTTATTGTCCTGGATTTTTGTCATTGTATTTTGGATAGAATCTTTTGTAAGTACGTACCGTTGGACTTTATTGAATGTGAATCATTTCTTCTCATCCGGGAAAAAAAAGACTATAGGATTGATTAGCTAGGCTTTCCAATGTTTGATTTCCCACTCTTCCAAACTATTTAATTGTGATTCAATTCTATTATTGTCCCAATTGCTACTCTTTACGGAAAATTGTAGGTGCTTATGTAAATAGGATCAAGACCAAATATATAGTTGGATGGGGTAGCCACTAGCCATGGTCCAATGCATCCTACAATGAGATTTTAGTCTGTAACACACAAGATAGGCTTGTGGTGCGGTGGCTGACCTCATGTAATCCTTCAAGGTTTTTTATGTCGTGAAGTTCGAATCTGACCTCTATCAATCAATACCATTTTGTTTTAGAAGTTCAAAATACTTTCTCGTTAAAAAGTAGGCATTAAAAGTCGAACACGCAATCTTGTAGCTGGAAGCCTGGAAGCTAGGTTCTATTCTTACAGTTGAGCTACACTATTCTATATGAAGTATTATTGATATAAATAATACTAACTATTGTCTTTTGATATTTGGATGCCAATTATTGGGTCAAAAGCTAGAGGCCCAAGGAGGTTGCCTGATGAGCTTATGCCCAGGGACGAGTCTGGTTTGAGTTGATGCAGAATCACCCCAAACAGAAATAAGATTGATATGTGGGAGCTCGAGAGCTTTTCTCTCTTAAGATTTGATTTCCAGCACTCCTCCGGTGTTCTTTGTTGACTTTTTCGGCAAGCTCCAAAAACACTCCTATTTTATGCATAGGAACAAGGGTTTGAGAGCTTTTCTCCCACTTTGAAGGAGAACATGCTTTCCTTCGTGTATCCTTCACAGATTTTTGGGCTCACTACTTCCATAAAATCAAGTTTCGTTCGCGATATTGTTATGGGTGGTTTCTAACCAAAGAGACAAGTGGTTCTTTGACAAGTTTCCGGCGAAGTTCTAGCAATCTGGTGGCTTCAGCGACGAAGTTTCAGAAAAATTCCTTTTATTGCTTGATTTGGTTTTTAGATGTTTTGATTTTTCTCTTTATTAGGCCTACGGGGCCATGTAAGTTGTATCTGTACTCACATCATTATATTATTTGTATTTTGTTTGTCCTTAAAAATAAAATAAAATCAATAGGAAATACATTATCATATCAGTCAAGATAGTAATGTTTCGGAATCGTAGAACTTGTAGTGTAAGGGTACGTGCACTAAGAGATGTGTCCCAAAGCATTTTCAATGGTCTACATATGCTAAACGTATCGTCCACCTATAGGAAACCTTTCGAAATTTGGATCATTGGTTCTAGAATTGACTGCTCAAATTACACACTACACCCTTGTATTCGGGATCTTCTTAACTTCTAAGGAAGTACAAAAAGAACTTAAAAATTGGATAAATCAAATAGTAATACTCTAATCTAGCACCCACATAAGTTTCATCCATGACATCTAACTTCACCATATAACATGTTAATTACAAGTGGAAATGTAAAAGGAAATCGAATAAGAGTGGTCTACATGAGTGGTCAAATTTCGGTTGTTGCTTGAAGGATAACCATGTGAGTTTTCTCGCATCTAACTGATTGCCGGCGGATCAAAAAAAAAAAAAAAAACTGATTGCCGTACAATGCAATTGGGTTAACAGGCCCAACCTAGACAGCCCAATCCTAACAACAATCCAATTTTGTGCCCAACATGCCTAGGCCCAACCAACAGCAAAAATTAGTATTTTGGAAAAATGACGGCCAATGACGTTTTTTGATAATTAATATCCGTTAGGAACATGCTGAGAACATTTGTCAATGCTGAAAATGTTCTTAGTGGATATTAAATATCAAAACATGTCTTGGGCCGTCATTTTTCCTAATATTTTAGGAATTTTGGGTGCAAAGCTCAAATCAAAACCAAACTAACACAGAACAGAATTTTGGGTGCAAAGCTCAAATCAAAACCAAACTAACACAGAACAGACCACAGAACACGACAGGCCCATCCTGACTCCTAGTGTAACAATCCGGATTTTTGACCCAATTTTTTTTTTTGCCTAAATATAATATTATTTAGAATTATTTTCCTTAATGCAATTCTTTTTTTTAAATACAATTATGCATGTAATATATACATGTATTCTTTTTAAAGTTTTCCTACACACAAATTACATGCATGCACAAATACAAACTCCTTCCGTCTCTCCGTCTCCTACTCAGTCTCTACTTTCTCCCTAACCCTAAAATCAAGCCTATTTCATCCATTTCAAATCCCATGAACCCAATCCCATTAAATTCACTCTTATTCTCTTCCGCCAAAATTCTCCTATAAATACCCCACCCCATTGATCCACGAAATTTACACCACAAATATTCCCCACGCCCCACCAGTCCAAAAGAGAGAGAAAAACCAAAGAAAATCAAGTTCCAATCCATGGAGTTTTAGAGAGAGAAAGTAAGAGAGAGAAAAGTGGGTTTCATACCAAGACCCAACCGAAACTCAATCCAACCATTCCAATCTCTTCCTTCTACTCCTAGCATCACCAAGCATCGTCCAATTCGGTTCCAAAGTCTCCCGATCAAAAAAATCCGAAGTCTTCTTCTCCAAAATTCAAGATTCGTTTTTAAATCAATTCGATCCGATTAAAGGTATTATAATTCATTCCAACCTCTTCTCTAAGTATATTAATGTGCTAAGATGTTAGTTTTTATGACTAGAACAAAAAAATAATCGAGATTGAAATTCAACGAACGAAACCCAGATTTTCCGGAAAAACAAAAAACAAAAAAACACTGCGCACTGTTTGTAGCCGCGCTTGTTGATCATGTTTTTCTTTTCTTTTCTTTTGGAACTTATCCCCCTGCTCTTTTTAAATGTAACGTTTCAGCCCAGATCATTAAATGTAATTGATTATCTTGTTGCAGTTACACCCTTGAGGTTGTTTAGTATAGAAATTTGGCCCAATTGAGTTATAGACTTAAAACAATTAGGCCCTTAGGTTACTTAATTGTCCAGTTCGACCGACCCCATCGTTATATTATCACTAATATGTTAATTTAAATTCAAAAAAAAAAATAGGCCTAGAGTTACTAGTAAATGTACAAAATTATTTTTCTTTATTAATAAAGATTTCTGTTAATAATATTTACTTCTTGACCATACAAGATTAAGGGCAACGGAATAAGTTGCGTGATTACATTGTTTATTAATTACTTTAATTATTATTAATTTGTTGTATATTGCATTGATACTTGATTTGAGTGCTAGATTGGACCCTAGAGACATGGGATGATATGCAAATAGAACTCACTTAGACGGTGCTAAGTAATGAATGAATTGAAAAGTTTTATTTCTAGATTGCCTGCAGGCGTAGTATTGAGATTTGTGATGAGATTGAAACTAGCGTGTGTCCAGTGATGAATTGATAAATTGGCGTGTGTCCAGTGATGATGGTGAAGTGGTATATAAGATAGGCGAACCATAGTTGTGATTCAGGCATGATAAGCTTTCCCCTTGTTGTAGTTATTGGGGTGCCACTCGGTATATAACTTAGGTGTACCTGAGACAGCAAAGGGAAGTGACCTCATGGGACCGAGCATGGCTAGCGGTTGTGGAAGGAAAGATCCCGTGGAGGAGATCTTAGATTACACGATAAGTTAATGGATAGTAATAAACTGGTTTATGTGGAACAAACTCTGTCTTGCTTTTTCGCACTACTATTATCCTGCTGCTTGCTAACTGTAAAGTAAAAGGGGTGGTTGGGTTGGATTATTCTACTGGGTGATTTATCACTCACGGATACGTCTGTATCCTGGCAAATCGTTTGCTTCGGCGATCAATTTGCCAGAGGGCGCAGGATTCACTGGAGAGGATTCAAAGATGGTGCAGTTCGACACGGAAAGAATATCAGGAACGAAGATCAAGTGTGCTTCGAATTTGTATCTAGCCTAGAGTCAGCTCTGAAGTTAATGTATTTTGAATCAGTAAATTTATCTTGTGACTGTAATAGCTAAACTTTATTTTGGAAAATTATATTTATTTAGCAAATTTTCTTAAGATTTTATTTTATATTGCTTCCGAAAAGTCGGGGCGTTACAAATGGTATCAGAGCATAGGTTCAACACTCGGCCTAGGGTAGATTGGGTAGACCATACTCTAAAAGCGTAAATCCGAATAGCCAAACGTTTACTGTTTCTATTACTTCCTTAAACCACGACATATCTTACCTAAGTATATCATATAAATATTTTATTTACTTTTCGCAATTCAAACTCCGGTGAGTTATGGAATCAACGTTGACTCCGATTAGAAGGAAGCGATGGAGGAGCCATTCCTTTTATAATTGGTTGGCCAATCAAACGAGACGAAGAACCCCAGTATGAAGAAGGCAAGGAGACAAAATCTCTACAATAGAGGACAAAGAGGATATTCAGTAAATATAGCACCTGTCAAAGAAGAATTCCCTTTCTCTAGTTAGATAATGGTCGAAAATAGATCAAAAAGAGAAAGATCAGTGAGAGAACGTTGTTGCACAAACTCCTTTTCGAGAACTAGATATTTAGAAACCTCAAAACCCTTAACCTAACCTCATAGAGCAGTCATTACAAGATTGGCACAAAAGGTCAACGATATCATTCTCTACAGTCATTTTGTCAACCACCAGCAAGGACAATACTTGTAACCCTGATTCCAATGACAACGTTGCCTACGTCAACAACAATGCTTGCGCGAATGCTAACTTAAACCTTAACGCAAGACGGAGTATCAATTGGGTTGTGCAACTCATACAAGCGATTACCGCCACACCTACACTCCAACCTCAAGCTCCGAACGCCTCTCGTCCCTAAAAGATGGATAGATCATCGTAGAAGGAATCTTAGCCCTACGTTTGACTTGTGACTCTTAGGTCACAAAAGGAATTGACCTTGACGTTAAGGTTCGACTATTAGTCAATGGCGCTATTATTGAAAGTGATAGGAGAAGCGGAAAAAAAAAATCATTTTTCGCAAGTGAGGTCTTACTCATTTAAGGGGGGTAGACAAGATCTTTTTACACCTAACACGCACAAAGCAAAGTGGCGTGATAAGCCCTCTGAATGGTTAGCAAGACTCAAGTTGAAAGAAACAGATCGTATGGAATTGGGCCTTCCTTACATCATCTACAAATACTAGGACATGTTTCCTAAGGAATTGCCAAGACTACTGCCGCCAAGAGAAATGGATTTCACCATCGAGCTACAGCCCCGCACGGTCCAAATTTCTATGGCTCCAGCAGAACTACGGACGTTGAGAACGCAACTACAGAAACTTTTAGGAAAGGGTTTTATTCGACCCTGTACTTCACTTTGGGGAGCCCCTGCCCTATATGTCAAGAAGAAACACTCCGACCCTAAATCGAGTATTGCCAACTCAACAGAGTCACAAATCAAGAACCGATACCCTCTTTTAAGAATAGATGACTTGTTCGACCAATTGAAAGGGGTCGACTTGTTAATCTAAGATCAGGATATCATCAATTGAGAATCAGAGATTGTGACATGTCTAAGATTGCGTTTTGCACACGTTATGGACACTACGAGTTGAGTTCGTAGTCATACCGTTCGGACTAACCAATGCCCATACCATTTTTATGTATCTGATGGACAAGATTTTTATGCCATACTTGGACAAGTTTGTAGTAGTGTTCATTGGTGGCATTCTCGTATACTCTCCAACGAAGAAAGAACACGAAGACCACTTAAGAATTGTCCTACAAGTACTCCGAGACAATTATTTGTATGCAAAGGCCATCAAGTGTGAATTCTAAAAAAAAAAGAAGGTCAAATTCCTAAGACACGTAGCGTCAGAGAAAGGAATCTCAGTCGATGGCAGCAAAGTAGAAGCGATCATGAACTGGAAAAGACCCTCAACGATGTTTGAAATAAGAAGTTTGTTGGGATTAGCTAGCGACTACAGAAGATTCGTACAATGTTTCTCCATTTTGGGTAAACCGTTGACTCAACTGAACCGAAAAGTCGTTCCAAGAGCTTAAGAAAAAGCAAGTGTCACATTTTAACCATTTTCGAGCAGAACGTGGGGTACACAGTGTAATGCGATGCATTCAAAGACGAATAGGGAGCTGTACGCATGCAAGATGGAAAGGTCTTCGCTTACAGATTCCGACAATTGAGACCGCATGAAAAGAATTATCTAACTCATGATTTGGAGTGGACAGCAGTAGTGTTCGTCCTAAGATCTTGACGACATTATCTATATGGAGAGCAGTTCGAAGAAAGGCAAATGAGGTCACTGATGCACTGAGTCACAAAAAAAAAATTCGATGAGAAGTGACTAGTTTAGCTACCGGAGAATGGGAGATGATGGAAAGCCATCAGCGGATTCAAGCTGCAGCCAACCACAGAACATATCAACTATTAACTGGAAAAAAAAAAAGCAGCAGCCGGATAGACAATCCATGTTGATAAAAGCCTTCGCCTCCAAGAAAGAATTTTTGTACTAGACATTAGTACCCTTCGGAAAGCAGCACTTAAGGAGTTCCATCCTTTCAATTTCACCGTCCACCAAGAGAGCACCAAGACATACTAAGATCTCTGCCGACAATACTGGTGGGGTAGAACAAAGGACATAGCCAAATGCGTTCTGACATGTCTCACATACGAACAAGTAAAAGTAGAATATATCAGAAACCGATGGGACCCTACAACCTACTTATACTCGAATGGAAATGGAAATACATCATCATGAATTTTGAGACGAGACTGCTTAGGTCCCCACAATTGAACGCTTCATTTTGGGTGATAGTCAACTTTTTGACTAAATACACACATTTATACCAAAGCATATGATGGATTCAATGGAAACTCTCAGCTGACTCTACATTCGAGAAATCATACGATTACACAGTGTGTCGTATATATGTGATCATGATTCATGATTCACGTTGACTTTTTCAGAAAAGCCTGCAGAAGCATTGAGAACCGATCTTCGCCTCCGCATTGTCTTCCATCCGCAAACAGACGAACAATCCTAAAAGACGATCCAGATCTTAAAAGACATACTTTGTGCCAGTGTATTGGACTTTAAAAGAAGCTGAGAACGACATTTGCCTCTAGTCAAGATTTCTTACATCAATAACTATTAATCCAACATAGAGATAACACCATGCAAAGCTTGTAGAAGCGACCTTGTCAATCACTGATTCGATTGGACTAAATTGAGAGAAGCAAGCCTATTAGGACCAGAGAGTCAACAGAAAAGGTCAAAATCATTCGCCAGCAACTTCTAGTTGTGCAGAATTGGCAAAGGACCTATGCCAATAAAAGGACCAGATCGCTGACCTTTCGAAAAGAAAATGTTGAACTCAACGAAGACGTCACTCTCGAGAAAACAGCCCGTAGAGATCCATGATTATAGTGAGAAGTGCATCCAACGTAAAACCATTCAATCCGTCCGAATCATTTGGCATCATCGAGGAATTGAGGAATTAACTTGGGAATGAGCAGAAACTTTGCACGCCAACTACCTTCGTCTGTTTCCACCAGAACTTACACCCTAATTTCGAGGACGAAATTATTCTAAGGGGGGTAGGTTGTAACGACCCGGATTTTTGACCCAATTTTTTTTTTGCCTAAATATAATATTATTTAGAATTATTTTCCTTAATGCAATTCTTTTTTTTAAATACAATTATGCATGTAATATATACATGTATTCTTTTTAAAATTTTCCTACACACAAATTACATGCATGCACAAATACAAACTCCTTCCGTCTCTCCGTCTCCTACTCAATCTCTACTTTCTCCCTAACCCTAAAATCAAGCCTAATTCGTCCATTCTAAATCCCATGAACCAAACCCCATTAAATTCACTCTTATTCTCTTCCACCAAAATTCTCCTATAAATACCCCACCCCATTGATCCACGAAATTTACACCACAAATATTCCCCACGCCCCACCAGTCCAAAAGAGAGAGAAAAACCAAAGAAAATCAAGTTCCAATCCATGGAGTTTTAGAGAGAGAAAGAAAGAGAGAGAAAAGTGGGTTTCGTACCAAGACTCAACCGAAACTCAATCCGACCATTCCAATCTCTTCCTTCTACTCCTAGCATCACCAAGCATCGTCCAATTCGGTTCCAAAGTCTCCCGATCAAAAAAATCCGAAGTCTTCTTTCCCAAAATTCAAGATTCGTTTTTAAATCAATTCGATCCGATTAAAGGTATTATAATTCATTCCAACCTCTTCTCTAGGTATATTAATGTGCTAAGATGTTAGTTTTTATGACTAGAACAAAACAATAATCGAGATTGGAATTCAACGAACGAAACCCAGATTTTCCGAAAAAACAAAAAATAAAAAAACACTGCGCACTGTTTGTAGCCGCGCTTGCTGATCATGTTTTTTTTTTTCTTTTCTTTTGGAACTGTTCACCGCTGGAAGTTTTAGAAAAATTGACACTATAATTACACTTATCCCCCTGCTCTTTTTCAATGTAACGTTTCAGCCCAAATCATTAAATGTAATTGGTTATCTTATTGTAGTTACACCCTTGAGGTTGTTTAGTATAGAAATTTGGCCCAACTGAGTTATAGACTTAAAACAATTAGGCCCTTAGGTTACTTAATTGTCCAGTTCGACCGACCCCATCGTTATATTATCACTAATATGTTAATTTAAATTCAAAAAAAAAAAATAGGCCTAGAGTTACTAGTAAATGTACAAAATTATTTTTCTTTATTAATAAAGATTTCTGTTAATAATATTTACTTCTTGACCATACAAGATTAAGGGCAACGGCCCGTTCATAATAAGTTGCATGATTACATTATTTATTAATTGCTTTAATTATTATTGATTTGTTGTATATTGCATTGATACTTGATTTGAGTGCTAGATTGGACCCTAGAGATATGGGGTGGTATGCGAATAGAATTCACTTAGACGGTGCTAAGTAATGGATGAATTGAAAAGTTTTATTTCTAGATTGCCTGCAGGCGTGGTATTGAGATTTGTGATGAGATTGAAACTAGCGTGTATTCAGTGATGAATTGATAAACTGGCGTGTGTCCAGTGATGATGGTGAAGTGGTATATAAGATAGGCGAACCCTAGTTGTGATTCAGGCATGATAAGCTTTCCCCTTGTTGTAGTTATTGGGGTGTCACTCGGTATATAACTTAGGTGTACCTGCGACAGCAAAGGAAAGTGACCTCATGGGACCGAGCATGGCTAGCGGTTGGGGGAGGAAAGATCCCGTGGAGGAGATCTTAGATAACACGATAAGTTAATGGATAGTAATAAACTGGTTTATTTGGAACAAACTCTGTCTTGCTTTTTCGCACTACTATTATCCTGCTGCTTGCTAACTGTAAAGTAAAAGGGGTGGTTGGGTTGGATTATTCTACTGGGTGATTTATCACTCATGGATACGTCTGTATCCTGGCAAATCGTTTGCTTCGGCGATCAATTTGCCAGAGGGCGCAGGATTCACTAGAGAGGATTCAAAGATGGTGCAGTTCGACACGGAAAGAATATCAGGAACGAAGATCGAGTGTGCTTCGAATTTGTATCTAGCCTAGAGTCAGCTCTGAAGTTAATGTATTTTGAATCAGTAAATTTATCTTGTGACTGTAATAGCTAAACTTTATTTTGAAATATTATATTTATTTAGCAAATTTTCTTAAGATTTTATTTTATATTGCTTCCGAAAAGTCGGGGCGTTACACCTAGCCCCAGCCTCGACCTCGTCAAGGTGTTTGGGGACGGCGAGTGTGAGCATCCTCCCTTAAATAAATTTGACTGTTGTAATTCGCATAATGAGACAATGATCATTCATCCTTTTAAATAGACTTTTGTTCATATTTAATTAAGTTCACTAAAACATTAGAAATTAGATACTACCCTTGCATATATAATGAGAAAAAATGTGAAGTTCTGAAACTCATGATAAGTATCATTTACTTTTAAACTCCCAAGTCATTAGGCTCAATAATTGCGATATAACGACAAATTTCAAATACTTTGTACAAACTACGGATTCCCGACCATGTCAATATCTCAATCCCAATGAAAAGAAATTGGAACATTTTCTCGAATGTGTGGTAAGAGCATAGAAAATAGTTATAGGAAAAAATTTAGTGAAGAGCTTACAAACGAATCTCTGCGCATTAACGAACAAGAATATTGGCAAATCAACAAGATTCATTTTATTGTTGCTTCTTTTTTATCGACGGAAGTCAATATCTATTCTGATACATAAAGGGAGAGCAACTTTTTGTGTCACCCATCAAATGAAGTTGTATGGACTTCCTCTAATACCGAAACTCCCCTATAAAAAATTAATTTTTACAAAGCATCCAACTCCAGTAGGTAAACACCATGGGGTGAAAGAGTAAAATCGCATCACCAACTGCCATTCCCACGTCCGAATACACCCTTCAATTGCTCCGTCCCTTCATCTTTATCAATGGTAGTTTCACAGAAAAAGATGACCGATCACGACATGAGAAAGAGAGAGCTCAGAGAGAGGGACCATTTTTGTGAAGAAGTCTGCCAATCGTATAATTAATAGGTTTGTACCTTCATCTATGCTAATTTACCTTTGCTTAGTAGAATATGTGTAATCTCACTACTACAAAAAAAGATAAAGATCTCGGTCATCTCGTGTGATCTTTTACTTTTAATTTTAATCTCGCATTCAAAATCGTAGTCAATCAAGGTGTAACTAAAAATCCATATCTTTTAATCACGGGATAAAAACCGTGATTAAAACTAACTAAAACTGTGGCAAAAATATAAAAATTGTAATTAAAAATGACAAAACCGTGACCTTTAACATGTTAACATCTCATAAAACCATGGTTGTTTAGAGAGAAATAATATCAGTCTTTGAAAAAACAGAGGTTAAAAGTAGCGTTTTCCTAAGGAAAAAAATCCCTCTTAATTTCTCTTGTGGGATTTTGAACCCAAGTCTCTTGAGTTTTGCATAGAAGCTTCAACCAACTGCGCCACACACACTTTTCAATATATAATTGAAATATTTAATATATAACATATGTATTTAACATTAAAATATATTTCAAACATTATTTTGAACCTTTAAATAGTAAAATTAGCAATTTTGATAAACATGAAAGTTGTAACCCTTTTTGTTATTGTTCAAACTCAATTTGAATTATCTCAATCGGAGTTCTGAGCAGAGATTCATACTCGAAATACATTTGGCGATGAGATGCAACCTTCATAAATTTTGTCACCAAAGATACCGATTTGGTAATGAAATATATTTTCGCCAAAAGTGCTCCATTTGGCGTCGAAATATTTTTTGTAGAATGGTTGAGAGCGAGCGAGACGAATGAGAATGGAGGACGGAATTTTGGAAATCCATCCGGACATTTATTTAGGGGTATTGCGTGCGGAGTCGATTAAGGGATAAGTAGTTTTCAACCTTTTTTATACAAGAGTTTTCATCTCAATCCAAATAAAAAAAATGTGATGTATTCTCTAACTTACAATCTTAGTTTCTAGATGACTGAGATTAAAGGTTTTTTTATCTCGGTTTTTCCGAAATGAGATATATTCTTTCATATACAATCTCAGTTTTTCGAAAACGAGATCTATTCTTTAAGTTACAATCTCACTTTTAGATTATTGAGATTAAAAAACCTTTTCATCTTAGTTTTTTTCAAAATGAGATATATTATTTCATATATAATCTCGGTTTTTCGAAAATGAGATCTATTTTTTAAGTTACAATCTCACTTTTTAGATTACTGAGATTAAAAAATCTTTCCATCTCAATTTTTTCGTATAACTGAGATTAAAACTAACATTTTATTACGCTTTTACAAAAAGTGAGATCTTCTTAGTTTTTGGACCGTGATCTTTATACCATTTTGTAGTAGTGTCTTCACATAGGTCTCATATTCACCCCTTCGGTTTTACACCAGGTTTTAACGGAAAAGCTATCCTTTTTTTTTTAAAGTAGCATTTAATTTCCATACTTTGGTTAGGTGAGGTATGAGGATGTTGTTTTGTTGCCATTTGATAAACTGGCTTAATCCTAACTATAGGCCGGACACAAGTAATGTGTGTGGAAGTCAAATTTTGATAAAATAGTGAGAGAAAACGGATACATGTATGAATATGTCTAGCATACACTAGTTAGATCCACGAGATAACAGAAAAAAGAGTCCATGTTGATTTTTTTCATTCTTTATGCATCCAACGAGTTCAACGCTAGACTTTTTTTTTTTTTTTGATCAGAATGCTAGACATATTCGATCCACGACATTGCTTTGTCGAATAGATGAAGGTACAAACCTATCGTGTGGCATTGGTTACTTGAATGAGCCTTGCTATGGGTATCAATGTTATCGATACCGTTCCGTACCAGTCGGTACGTACCGTTTTGCGAAGAAACTAGTACCCTAACCCCCCAATTTCGTTCCGGACCCAATACCGGTCCTTACCACTTGGTATTGGCCTTTTCGTAAAATACCGACCGAGACTAGGTTACCGGAATTACCGTCCGGTATTTTGCAGTGTTAACAAAAACAATAAAATAAAATGTTGTCCTTCCAAAATAAAATTTTTTGGTGGAACAAAAAACAAAGAAAAGAAATCCAAAATAAATATTTCCTGGTGGAACAAAAAAAAATGTTGTCCGTTCAAAATTTAGCAAATAACTCGTGACGCACACCCAGTTAATTGATTTCCGAATCAAATTTTCCAAATTGCCTTCGACCACAGCCTATTTTCCCGAGCGCCGAGACCTCTCCTTGGGTCCTCATTCACAAACTCACTAGTGTGCAAAGTCATTTAAGATGGAAAAGAGTTTTGTAACTAGGCAATATGGGACAAGAGGTAAACACATAGGTGTTTTATGATGAATTGCATGGTATGGAGGATTTTTTTGAATTATAATTATATATAATTATTATATATATTATAGTTATGGTAAATCCGAAATGGTACCCGGTATTTGGCCGGTACCGGTACGTACCGTACCAGTAAGAAAATCGGTACCCTAGCCGGTACGGTTTCAGAACACTGATGGGTATACCATTTGATGTACACCAAGCGTATCAATATCCAACAAAGCTGATTTTTACAGGGTTGATTAAAAAAATATTGTGAACAATTTAAGCAGCTTCAATCATTTGTATGAAATTCCTAAGTGGATTTCATAGATGGCGGTGTGTATATTTGTACACCAAGTGGTGTATCCATAGTTTTATTGAAGTTTTAAAACAAGTGAATTAATAAGTCACACTTTTTACATTGATCCATCATTAAAAACTCCATCTTGAGGCTGTGTTCTTTTGCACTTAACTCAAAATGAGTTAGTTTGTCATTATTTGAATTTTTTTCGCATTTGTTAATTTTGCGCTAAATGTTTGTAGATTATTGATTTGTCTCTATGAGAGAAATTGAAAAAATAAAAAAATAATACTTTTATTCAAGTATTTTGAGAAATAATCGTTTTTTAGCAGAAAAAGTAAAAAAAGTTGAATTATTTTGAGATATAAGTAGTTATTTTTCAAAATATTTGGATAAAAGTATTTTTTTTTTTACTTTTCCGATTTTATTCGTTGAGACAACTCAATAATCTATAAAAATTTGACAAAAACTAATAAATGTGAAAAAAATTCAAATAAAGATAAACTAACTAATTTTAAGTTTAAAACAATGCAGCATAAAAGACATTCACAAAATTCACAAATTTGATCTTTTTCATACAATTGACAGTACTACCCAGTATTCTTGTGGTGGATACTTTCATACTATATAGTAGGGTCCTTCTCTGGTAAACCCAGTCACGTGACTCATACATACAGATAGGGGCTGATACATACAGTCATAGTCATACAGACAACTGTAATCATTATTGTTTTTGTTTTTTTTGGTCTGAAGATCGTACTACTATAGATAAGTCCATACAAAGACGTCAGCAATGGGCTTATGTCATGGCTTATATCAACCCCCATGCATCACCAACCGATGTTTATGGATGGTAGTTGGAAACAGTTAATGAGGACAGAGAATATGAAGCCGTTTACCTCACAGTTTTAGTCTTATGTTTATGGATGGTAGTTGGAAACAATTAATGAGGATAGAAAATATGGAGCCATTTACCTCACAATCTGTTCTAGCCTTATGTTTATGGATGGTAGTTGGAAACAATTAATGAGGACAGAGAATATGCGGCCGTTTACCTCACAATCTGTTTAGGTCCCGTTTTAGAAATCTTTTTAAAAAATAAATAGTTTATTTTACATTTTCAAACTCAAAAATAAAGTAAATGAAAAATAATTTTTTAATTTTTTTTGCATCGTATAAAAGATCTCATCGAGATCTTCCAAATAAGATCCGTAATGCATATTTTAAATTTCAATAAGCCCATAATTTTTGAGTTTAAAATTGCTTTCTTAAAAAATAAGGACTTTTTTTTTTGTTCCGGAATGGAGCCTTAGTAGAATAGAATATCCAAAATCGGATTAGCTGGTGTTTGGATTGAGTCTCAGACTGGATTACTTTCTTTAAGATGTTTTGCGGCTCTGCACTCTCTGCGCAAGCAGTGATAGCCATGCCACTTCCAGGATAAAACAATCCAAAATTTAGCCTCTCTATCTCGGTCTTCCTTGATTCACCCATTTTCAGTCTAATGGCTGAGATTTACGAGTCATCCATACCCTAATATCACATTGGGTATCTCATTGAACGATACGGAGTAATATAAAAGAGTGGTTAATTTTAAAGCACGTGAGTCAAGTCAACACATGTGAACATGTGAGCACAGGATGGTTCTAGGAAGGAAATATATCTCTCTGGGGTTTGTTAATTGTTACTCTCTTAACCTGTGGCCTGTGGGTAGGTTGGCAATGGGGAGTCAGGACCGGAAGCGGAAGGTACTATTCCTATTTCCAATCCTCGAACCCTTTTCCTGTCCCCGACTCGATCCCCAACCACTACTATAATAATAGATATGCGTCACACTAAGGAGATTCACAAATATCACGGTTTTCAGTAAAAGCGTGATAAAAGTGGTGCGTATAATAGACAACGGGAATTTTCGCGGGGATTCAGGGATCCAAAATTTTTACAAAGACAACAAATTATAGGCAAGGATAAATATTGATCTACGAGTTTGGAAGAAAAGAGCGTCGCAGTTCGATACTTATACTTACTATGCGGGGAAAACTAAGAAACTAAACTACCATAAATCTAAAACATTAGTAATAAAATGAAACTTCATAAATTTTGAAACGAAGGATTTGGAAATATGTTGTATACTTGTATTGGATTCCAGAATTAGAATCTTGAAGAATGACCACCTCCAATGCAGGAAATCAAGAGCTGAAGATCTATGAAACTCACCTTCAGTCTGAGCACGGAAGTTTTGAACGTAATTTTTTGTCGGCTTGAATTTTAGAGGGTTTTTTTTTGGTTAAAATTGCATTTTATAGTTTTCTTTGATGCTTATCTCCTCAAACTAATGGAAAAAAAATATTTCGGGGAATTAGGAATGGGGCGGGCAACAAACGGGAAATGGATTTGGGTCAATGATATGTTTGTTCCTGCCTCTTACCCGATCCCTGAAATTTTTTTAAAAAAAACCCCATGTCCTACCTAATCTCTGATTGGAGCTCCAAATTACCAACCGTTCGAAGCGGGGATCGGATTGGATGCGAACGCGTCAGATGAAATTGCCGTCTCTACGTGTGGGTGAGGGGAGGAGTATTATTTTGTGTCACCAGCTTTTTTGGCACCTTCCATTCAATTTCTATCAATTTTGTAAAATGACAACGGCGCGAGAAAGTAGCTGAAAGTATGAATGGTAGAAATGATGCTCTCGCTGATAAAAAGAAAAGAAAAGAAAAGAATAGATGCTCTCCACAACAATCCATCAAATGCTGCCGGAAAAGAAAAAGAAAAAGCAATGGTCTAAAATTCAAATTCATTGAATCATTGTTCTCTTCACACTCCACAAGAAAATAGTAGGAAGAGCCAACTTTCACAACCAAAAAAACAAGAATTAAGAGCAAACTCCCTGTTTTTATATTACTAATAAAATAAAAAAACACTACAAGTTTAACGCATTTTATCAATTGATTTCCACTAACGAAATTTTTTTTATCAACTCAACAATTTTTTTTACTTACATACCCATCAAAAACTTTTTCACTAGCGGAAATGACTTGACATTTGTCAACAACTTATTCGTTATAGGTAAGTGTGTATGTTTATATATTAGCACACTTTTAAAAATATAATATTTTAATTTGGCATGGGAGCACGCGTTCGAATGGGACACGTGCCCCCGTGCCTCCATGTAGGTTCATCCCAACTGTCTCTACAAAACCGGGGACCATGCACAAAGCAATATCTTTTTGCATTGATAAGATTAAGATTTGCACTCAATTTTGATCTGGTCGCAACAATTATTACTATATAATTACGTATACTCACATAAATATTTTATACATATTCAAAATTTTTGGTTGTCCTACACACATTGGAGATGTAGTGTGTGGACCGTAATGTGAATATAAATGGATTTGTGTAAATATTTGTGGTTGTAAAATGTTGCTGATCGCAATAATTATGCTACATATTTAAGCACAATGCAGGCAGCTGTCGTGCCCAATGGGGTTTCTTATAATGCAGAGCCGCACAACAAGGTTGTAGTGTGGCATCAAAGTCATCCTTTAGTCCGGATTTTATCTTACTTCTTGTAGATCTGAGTCATTCATTATTGAGATAAGATTTGAACCATTAATTACTGAGATGAACGGCTTGGATGCCGCACTACAGAAACCCTGTGTCCAATCATTAAATGGGCTCATCCCTAGCTTAGAAATGCATGCCAAATTGTTTACTTTGTAAAACTCGATCAATGAGTAGAATGACCCTAGGAGAAGTAATCATCTCGTTCCGTATGTAGATAATGGAATCAAATGATCTTTGGAGGAGTATTTTTAAACCATGACTGTCATTCACTAGTTCAAGACCAGTGCACGTAACCAACTTAAGTGAATTTTACTGGTCTAATCAATTTGATTTTTCACAGAGTTGTTCTACACGTTAATTTTACTGGTCTAATCAATTTGATTTTTCACAGAGTTGTTCTACACGTTCAGCTATACAAAGTGAGTTATCTGAATTGTTATCATGCTGCATAGTGATAGCCCCATGTGTGGAAGTATATATCCACCACAAGATTACTGAAAACTGCACTCACATTGAAGGTACTTTAGATTAAGAAATAATTGGTTTAACGACGAAGACCAAGACGACGAAGACCAAATTAAAAAGGTGTGGAGGTACACTTTATTGTCAATTATATGTATGTGACTTGTCCAAAAAAGTAAATAATTCTATGAACGTGGCTAGACTGTGTTTTTTTGTATTTGGAAAAAATTCCAAAAGTGCAACCTGTTAAAAGTTGTTTAATTACGTGCAGTCTAACTAGACTCGAGCATAGATCTAAGCCTATAATATATTTCGTAAATTTGTGTTAACAAGGTGTTCTTTAGTAATGATGATCAATCTTCTTGTGCACCCGTTCATCTTAATTTATTTGTTTTTTTTATAGGCAATATTAATTTCATTCATTCAAAAAGATACAAAATGAATTCAGCATAATACAGTAGGAAAAGAAATGTATTGAGCAACTTCTTCTCGTGAGACCTCATTCATCTTTATTTTACAACTTTTGATCGGTATTGGAGCTGGTGTCTTGGCCATTTGATAGGTGATGACCTTAGACCATCTAAACTATTTTGGTTTGCAACAAAATCCATCAACAACTCCAACTGAAGATTTAAAGAATAGAAACGAATATGCACAAACTAAATAAACTGAAACACTCATCTTGTCAAGTGGAGTGAAATGAAAAAGTGGTGAAGGGAAATCCCCTAAATTTTGTCTTTTCCATCCTCAAATCCTTGATCCAAAGTTACAAACACTACCTCAATTACAACATGATAATATGTGGTTCTTTATTTGAGTTCATGAGCAACCTGCCCTTAGGTTTTTTATTCCATCAGCCAAACATATTTTTATTAATCGTTTGAAAAAATTATAAAGATTAAAGGGATCACGGGCACGCCAGCATACACCACCTGAAAACAAAAACAAAAACAAAAACAAGAAGGCCATCAGAAGGATTATGGGATTCAACCCGCAGAGTTTGCTTGGTGGTTTGCCAATTGTATGCAATCTCCTACATGCTAGAGATGGAAGACCGACTTCTCCCCTTTCTGTCACTGAGATGGCATGTGTTAGAGAGCGTGAGGCTAATGTATAGATGAAAGAGATAGCTCTCTTACTTTAGTGCTTTTGTTGTTTATCCATTACTTTGTTTGCTGTTGTCCTGGATTTTGTCATTTTATTCTTGATAGAATCTTTTGTCAGTGTCGTTAGACTTTATTGAATGTGAATAATTTCTTCTTATTCGAAAAAAAAAGAGGGAGACTATAGGATTGATTAGCTAGGCTTTCCAATATTCGAAAAAAGAAGAAGAAATTGGAACCTTTTCTGGAATGTGTGGTAAGAACATAGAAAATAGTTATAGGGAAAAATTTAGTGAAGAGCTTACAAACGAATCTCTACGCATTAACGAACAGGAATATTGGCAATCAACAAGATAGGTTTTATTGCTTTATTTTTTTTTATCAACGAAAGTCAATATTTATTTTGATATGTAAAGAGAGATGAACTTTTGGTATCACCAATCAAATGAAGTTGTATGGACTTCCTCTAATACCGAAACTCTCCTATTAAAAATTAATTTTTACAAAGCATTCAACTCCAGCGGGTAAACACTGTAGGGGCGAAAGAGTAAAATCGCATCACCAACAGCCATTTCCACGTCTGAATACACCATTCAATTGCTCCATCCCTTCATCTTTACCAATGGTTAGTTTCACTGAAAAAGATGACCGGTTACAACATGAGAAAGAGAGCTCAAAGAGAGGGACCGTTTTTGTGAAAAAGTCTGCCAAACGTGTAATTAATAGGTTAGTACCTTCATCTATGGTAATTTACCTTTGCTTTGTAGATTCTGTGTAATTTTCACATAGGTCTCATATTCACCCCTTTGGTTTTACACCAGGTTTTAACGGAAAAGCTATCCTTCTTTTTTTTTTCTTTTTTTTTAAAGTAGCATTTAATTTCCATACTTTGGTTAGGTGAGGATTGAGGATGTTGTTTTGTTGCCTTTTGATAAATTGGCTAAATCCTAACTATAGGCCGGGCATGGGCAATGGGTGTGGAAGTCAAATTTTGATAAAATAGTGAGAGAAAACGGATACATGCATGAATATGTCTAGCGTACACTCATTAGATTCACGAGATAACAAAAAAAAGAGTTCATGTTGATTTTTTTTATTCTCCATGCATCGAACGAGTTCAACGCTAGACATATTCAATTCATGACATTGCTTTGTAGAATAGATGAAGGTACAAACCTATTGTGTGGGCATTGGTTACTTGAGTGAGCCTTGCTCTAGAGGTGGTAATCTCAATCCATATTTTTTAATCCGCTCAAACCCGCCCAATTATAACCCAACTCAATCCAATCCGCCCATGTTGAATAATGGGTTTATATGGGTTCAACCCATATATACCCATATTTGTATGGATTTAGATGGGTTGGATATGAGTTGGAACTGAAAGACCCACTAGTCGTTATTTTGATTTGGGAAAATGACGGCCCAGGATGTATTTTGATAATTAATACCCCGTCAATGACATACTGAGAATATTTGTTAATGCTGAAAATGTCCTTAGCTGGTATTAATTATCAAAACATGTCATTGACAGTCATTTTCCCTTTTGATTTTCACAACTAAACTCCCGCTATTTTTAATCACTTATCTATCTATCTATCTATCTCTCTCTCTAATCCCGTTATTTTTAATCTGCTCGCGTTATTTTTAATCCCATTATTTTTTTTTCACTGGTCTCACTCTCTATGTTTTCTCTCTCTTCCATCTTGGACTGTATTTTGTTTGATAGATAGATACAAAAGTGAGAGAGATACAAAAACAGGGGAATCGTTTGTACTCTATATGGGATTTTAATATGGGTTTGGCTTGTTAAGTCAATTTTTTTTTTCTTTATTCAAATTTTTTTCATATTTGTTAATTTTGCTTCAAATTTTTATAACTTATTGATTTGTATTGTCGAAAGAAATCGAAAAAGTAAAATTTTTTGATCGAAACTCAGAATTTTTTTAAGAAAAAAGATTATTTTTTTACTTATTTTGTCTTTATTCAAAAAATTACGAGTTTCGATAATAATTTTTTACTTCTTTGATTCCTTTCGCTGAGACGAATCAATAAACTACAAAAGTTTGATGCAAAATAAACAAAACAAGTTTCAACCTATCTAAACCCGTCCATTTGTCACCTCTATTCTTGTGTCATTCCCACTATTTTGTGTCAACGTGTTTCAACCCATATCGAGGGAAGACAGTGGAGAAAGTAAAGAAGGAAGGGGGAAACGGGGACAAAAAAAAAAAAAAAGAGAGGAGGGGGGGGGGGGGGGGGGGGGGGGGGGGGATGGGACGGGTCGGGCGGATTTGAGTTTGACTTGACCCATATTCAACCCTGATAAGAGTACTGAGCACAGTGGTACTCACGTACTCTCAAAGTAGCTGATCACAGCCAACTCCACCTCACCACAAATGAAGCTACTTTCTGTTATAACTGTTTGAGAGCTAGTTAGTGGTAGTTTGAGTCGGTTTGTATTAACAACTGTACTTGAGTCATGCCAGCTGTAATAGCTAGGTATTAGCTTCTATTGTAAGCTTGAATTGCATAAGTATAGATCAGATGTAATTCAATGAGACAAGAATTGAATAAAGTCAAAACTTCTTCATGGTATCAGAGCCCTATAACTCTAACGAGTCTCGATCCTCTTTTCTCTTCGATTCTCCTCTCCAATCATGGATGCTCTCTTTGATTCATCTGCTTCTTCGTCTCAATCTTCTACAATGATACCCGAAAATCTCAAGCTTCTGATTTCTAATTTGAGTTCTCTCATCACCGTGAAGCTCAATCCAACCAATTTTCTCATCTCGAAGAAGCAAGTGCAGAATATTCTCGAAGCAACTTATCTGTTTGGTTATCTCAGTGGTTCAATTCCATGTCCTCCTCCAATTGTCAAAGATTCGAATGGAAAGGATGTTGCTAACAAAGAATTTATGAAGTGGAAAATCGTCAATTCGCATCTCTTGAGTTGTCTGACTGCAACCCTAACAACACCGGTATTTTCTCTTGTTCTTGATCTCTCTAGTAGCCGAGATGTATGGATTGCTCTGGAAAAATGGTTTACAACTTTATCTCGTTCACATATTCATCAACTCAAGGATCGCTTTAGTACAGTTGATAAAGGAACCAAATCTATGGAGGAATATCTGAAACAAGTAAAAGATATCGCTGATCAATTAGCTATTGCTTCTTGTTTTGTCTCAAATGAGGACTTAGTTTTTCACATCCTATATGGCTTACCTTCTATTTATGATGCCTTTAAAACCTCCATTCGCACTAGAACTGAACCTATTACCATTGATGACTTGATCTCTCTGTTATGCTCTGAGGCAATACATGTTGATTCTCATTCCAAGGTTGTGGTGATATAACAGTGGCTTATTCTGCAAATGTGTCTAGTCACAAGCCTTATTATCATCAGTCCTCCGGGTTTCGAGGTTTTGGTTTTCAGCCTCGCGGACGGTATTTCTCACGGGCTGGTTTTCGAGGAGGTCGATCTAACTACAGAGGTAATGGTGGGAATAATGGAGGTCGTTCTTTTGACAGATTCTCTTCTCGACCTTCTTTTCATAATGGTGGGAATAATGGTGCATCTTCATCTAGTTCTGGCGCCTCTTTTCATGATGGCTTCATTGTGTGCCAAATTTGTAACAAACCAGGTCATACAGCTTGGAATTGCTGGCATCGTTTGGATTCTACTTATCAACCACCATCCTTTACTTCTGGTTCTACACAGCCTTCTCCTAAGGCCTTTTCTACCACCACTACTTCACAGCCTTCACCTGAATGGTATCTGGATTCTGCTGCTACTCATCACGTTACTAATGATCTCTCTAACATGCAACTCTATCAGTCTTATCAAGGAAATGATCAAGTCATGGTCGGGAATGGGGCAGCCCTGCCTATTCACCACTCCGGTAAGGGTTTACTTCCAACACCATCTCACACATTTCGTCTTAATCAGGTCCTCCATGTGCCTTCTCTGTCCACTAATCTTGTGTCTGTTCAGCAACTCACTAAAGATAATGCTTGTACTGTGACTTTTGATGATTCTTCCTTTCTTGTTCAGGACAAAGTCACGAAAGCAACTCTGTCTAAAGGTCATAATATTCATGGTCTCTATCAGTTCAATTATCCACCAGTTCCATCTTCCTCATCATCATCTCAGTTACATGCTCTTCTTAGTACTGGTACCTCTGCTGCCACTTGGCATAATAGGCTTGGCCATCCTTCTCCTCTTAAATTTCAGTTACTAGCTAATAAACTACAGTTCTCTGGTTTAAATAAATGTACACCTTTTGATTGTACACATTGTGCTGTGGCCAAGAGTCATAGACTCCCTTTTGTTTTGTCCACTTCTTAAGTCAATAAACCTTTGTCCTTGATTCATAGTGATGTTTGGGGACCATTTCATGCTTCTGCCTCTGGTTTTACTTACTATGTGTTGTTCATTGATGACTATAGTCGTTTCACATGGATTTACCCTCTTAGTTACAAACATGAAGTATTTTCTAAGTTTGTCGCTTTTAAAGCCTATGCTGAGAAGCAGTTTAATACTCCCTTACAAGTGTTTAGAACTGATGGGGGTGGAGAATATGATAGCAATTAATTTTCTGAATTTCTTACTCACCATGGCATTGTGCATCAATACTCTTGTCCTCACACTCCCTCTCAGAATGGAGTCGCTGAGAGGAAACATAGACACTTGGTGGAGACAACCATGGCTTTGTTACATCAATCCTCCCTGCCTTTACTTTACTGGTTTGATACCTTGGCCACTTCTGTTTTTCATATCAATCATTTGCCTATCACTTCTTTACAAAATAAAACTCCTTATGAAGTCTTGTTTCAAACAGTGCCTGATTATTCCATTTTTCATGTGTTTGGATGTCAATGTTTTCCTTGGTTGAAACCTTACACTTCTCATAAGCTGCAACCTCGTTCTATCCCTTGTGTGTTTATTGGCTACCATCCTTTTTATAAAGGGTATCGATGTCTTGACATGATCACTGGCAAGGTGTATGTGTCCAGGCATGTAGTTTTTCATGAACAAGTTTTTCCTTTCAAAGCTGTCTCATTCTCTAGCTCAACTCCTCCCGCTCTTTCTCTTTCGCAACTTCAGTCCTTTTTCTGGTCTAATGTTTCTCTTCTTTCACACAATGTTACTCCATCTCCTGTCATTTCTCTTTCATCTTTTGACTCACTATCTCCATCTCCTTCTTTATCTTTACATCACTCGACCTCTTCTTCTACAGACACTGTACCTGCCCCTTCTATTTCTCATGTGCCCATTCAATCTTTGGAAATTGTTTTACCCACTATTCAACATCCAATTTCTAAATCACCAAAACCAAAACCAAAACCACTTCCTCAGCCTCATTCTATGACTACACGTTCCAAGACCGCAGGTCTTTTATCCAATCCCCATTGCTTAACTGCAGTGCCTTCTCCTTCTGTTCTTACTGAACCTGTTACCTACAAAGAGGCTCTTCAATCTCCAGTCTGGACACAGGCTATGCATGAGGAATTTCAAGCATTACAAGCTTAACATACCTGGATTTTGGTTCCTTTACCTCCGCATAAACATGCAATTGGGTGTTTAAACTCAAGAAAAATTCTGATGGTACTATTGCACAGTATAAGGCTCGTTTGGTTGCTAAGGGGTACTTGCAAAAGGAAGGAATGGACTTTCAGTCCAGTGGCCAAACAACCCACTGTCAGAATTCTGCTTTGTATGGCTCTTCATTATAACTGGCCTCTTAAACAATTGGATATCTCTAATGCATTCTTACATGGTACTTTGGAGGAAGAGGTTTACATGGATCAACCTCTTGGATTTGTTGATCTCACTAAGCCTAATCAAGTTTGCAAATTGCAGAAAGCTCTCTATGGGCTTAAACAGGCCCCTCGTGCTTGGTATTATACTTTTTCTTCTTTTCTTCTTCAGCATGGTTTGTTAATAGCCACTGTGATTCTTCCCTTTTCATTTACAAGACCTCCAATGTTATCACTGTTCTGTTGGTCTATGTTGATGATATAATTCTAACTGGAAATTCTCCCGCTCATTTACACCAACTTGTAACACAAATGCATTTTGCCTTCTCTATGAAAGAGCTTGGTTCTCTTTCGTATTTCTTGGGCATTTCTGTTCAGCCCTGTGCCAAGTGTTATTTTCTCTCTCAGTTTAAGTGTGCTCGTGAAATTCTGACTAAGGCTGGCTTGACAGATTGCAAACCTTCTTGTTCTCCTTCTGTGGTTAAAGCTAGCACCTCAGATAACTCTATTCCTTTTGCTTATCCAGCTCTATTTCGTAGTATTGTTGGTGCACTTCAATACCTCACTATCACAAGACCTGATCTTGCTTTTTCTGTCAATCAAGCTTGTCAACACATGCATGCCCCTTCTGTTTCCAATTTTGCTGCAGTCAAACGTCTTCTTCGGTATCTCAAGGGCACCCTAGATCATGGTCTGGTTTATCAACCCTCTTCTTTTCAACTCACTGCTTTTTCTAATTCTGACTGGGCTGGCAATTGTATTGATCGAAAGTCCTCTTCTGGTTATTGTGTTTTTCTTGGAGAAAATCTTATTTCCTGGTCTTCTAAGAAACAAACCACAGTTTCTCGTTCCTCCACGGAAGCCGAATACCGATCTTTAGCACACACTGCTGCTGAGCTTAGTTGGCTTCAAATGTTGTTACATGATTTGCATATTGCTATTCCATAGACTTCTATTCTGTGGTGTGATAATATCTCTGCGATTGCCTTGGCCGCCAATCCCGTATTTCATGCTCGCTCCAAGCATATCGAGGTTGATTGTCATTATGTTCGTGAACGCGTTTCATCTAAAGTCCTGTCTCTTCGCTATGTTCCTACATTGGACCAGTTGGCTGATATTTTTACTAAGGCTCTGCCTATCTCCAGATTTCAGTTTCTTACGCCTAAACTCTTGGTGGTTTCACCTCCCAATCGTTTGAGGGGGGATGATAAGAGTACTGAGCACAGTGGTACTCACGTGCTCTCAAAGTAGCTGATCACAGCCAACTCCACCTCACCACAAATGAAGCTACTTTCTATTATAACTGTTTGAGAGCTAGTTAGTGGTAGTTTGAGTCGGTTTGTATTAACAACTGTACTTGAGTCATGCCAGTTGTAATAGCTAGGTATTAGCTTCTATTGAAAGCTTGAATTGTATAAGTATAGATCAGATGTAACTCAATGAGACAAGAATTGAATAAAGTCAACTTCTTCAAACCCGACTCGTTTCAACCCGTTTACTATTTGACTCATATTTGACTCGTGACCCGTTTCAACCCACCCAAACTTGCTCAGACCTGCCCATTTGCCACATCTAGGTATACCATTTGATGTACACCAAACGTACCGATATCCAACGGAGCTGAATTTTATAGAGTTGATTAAAAAATATTGTAAAAAATTTAAGCGGCTCCAATCATTTGTATGAAATTCCTAAGTGGATTTCATAGATGGCGGTGTATATTTGTACACCTAATGATGTATCCATAGTTTTATTGAAGTTTTAAAACAAGTGGATTAATAAGTCACACTTTTTACATTGATCCATCATTAAAAAACTCCATCTTAAGGCTGCGTTCTTTTGCACTTAACTTAAAATGTAGTTGGTTTGTCATTATTTGAATTTTTTCGCATTTGTTAATTTTACGACAAACTTTTATAGATTATTGATTTGTCTCGATGAGCGGAATCGAAAAAGTAAAAAAATTGTACTTTTATATAAATATTTTGAGAAATAATCACTTTTTAGCAGAAAAAGTAAAAAAAGTTGAATTATTTTGAGAAATAAGTAGTTATTTCCCAAAATATTTGGGTAAAAATATAATTTTTTTTTTTACTTTTCCGATTTCTCGCGTCGAGACGACTCAATAATCTATAAAAATTTAACACAAAACTAACAAATGCAAAAAAAATTTAAATAAAGACAAATCAACTCATTTTAAGTTAAATTTAAATTAAGTTTAGGCCCCGTTCGAGAACGAAGAAAAATTCCTTATTTTTGAAAAAGGCAATTTCAAATTTAAAAATTATGAGTTTATTGAAATTTAAAAATATGCAATATGGATCTTGTTTGAAAGATCTCACCGAGATCTTTTATACGATGCAAAAAAAAATTAAAAAATTATTTTTCATTTACATCATTTTTGAATTTAAAAATATAAAATAAACTGCTTACTCCCTCCATCCTATAATATTTGTCCGGTCCGCAAAACGGGAACTATAAAATAATGTATTTCTTTTAAGAAAAAATTCAAATTTTTTTTATAAGTTAAAAGAACTCGTCAAGATCTAGTAAATTGTTGAATTTTTTTCCAACTTTTCTTACAAAAATTGTATTACTTTTATGTTTTTGTTTTGCGGACCGGACAAATATAATGGAAGGAATGAGTATTTTCTAAAACGGAGCCTAAAAGAACGCAAGAGACATTGACAAAATTCACAAATTTGGTATTTTTCATACAATTGACAGTATCCAGTATTCTTGTGGTGGATACTTTTACACATATGTGGTCGATCAACTTGGAGATGAGAATCCGCAACTATTGTTTGCCAATGCCAGCTGTTTCATACTATAGTAGGTCCTTCTCTGGCAAACCCAGTCACGTGATTCATTCATACACACGGACAACTGTAATCATTATTGTTTTGTTTTTTGGTCTGAAGATTGTACAACTATTATTATAGCCCATACAAAGACGAAAGCAATGGGCTTATGTCATGGCTTATGTCAACCCCCATGCATCACCCAGCGATGTCATCACAAATTCCAGCCTTATGTTTGTTGACGGTAGTTGGAAACAGTTAATGAGGACAGAGAATATAGAGCCATTTACCTTGCAATCTGTTTAGTAGAATAGAATATCCAAAATCGGATTAGCTCGTGTTGGATTATAAGTCTCGAACTGAATCGCTTCTTTTAAGATGTTTCGCGGCTCCGCATTCTTTGTGCAAACAGTGATAGCTACGCTGCTTTCAGTATAAAACAATTCAAAATTCAACCTCTCTATCTCGATCTTCCTTGATTCACCCATTTTCAATCTAAAGGCTGAGATTTACGAGTCATTCATACCCTAATACCACATTGGAAATATGTTCGTGTACTTGTATGATTCCTGAATCTAGATTACTATCTTGAAGAATAACCACCTCGAATGCAAGAAATCAGGTGCTTAAGATCTAACTTGTTTTCAAAAAAAGATCTACGAAACTCACCTTCAGTCAGACCACGGAAGTTTTGAACGTAATTTTTTGTCGGCCTGCATTTTAGATTTTTTTTTATGGGTCAAAATTGCATTTCATAGTTTGCTTTGATGCTTATCTCCTCAAACAAATGGAAAAAATATTTCGGGGAATCAAGCACAAGATGGGGCGGGTAATGGGAAATGGATTCGGGTCAGGGATATGTCTGTTCCCGTCTCTTACCTGATCTCTGAAAAAATTTAAAAAAAAATCCCCATATCCTACCCGATCTCCCCGATCGTACTCCAAATTACCGACCGTTCGAAGCGGGGATTGGGTGAGATACGAACGCGTCCGATGAAATTGGCATCCCTACGTGTGTGTGAGGGGAGGACTATTCTTTTGTGTCACCAGCTTTTTGGCACCTTCCATTCAATTTCTATCAATTCTGTAAAATGACCCGGCATGAGAAAGTAGCTAAAAGTATGAATGGTAGAAAATATGCTCTCCACAACAATCCATCAAATGCTGCCGAAAAAAGATAAAGAAAAAGCAATAGTCTAAAATTCAAATTCATTGAATCAGTGTTCTCTTCACACCCCACCAGAAAATAAGAGCCAACTTTCACAACCAAAAAAAAGAATTAAGAGCAAACTCTCTGTTTCTACCGACAAAAAACACTATAAATTTAACGTATTTTACTAATTGATTTTCACTAACGAAAAAGTTTTTACCAACTCAACAACTTTTTCACTTACATATCCATCAAAAACTTTTTCACTACCGGAAACAACTTGACATTTGTCAACAACTTATTCGTTATATGCAAGTGTGTATGTTTATATATTAGGACAATTTTATAATTATGCTAATTTATACAAAAATATAAAAAAATATTTTAATTTCGCGCAGGGGCACACGTTCGAGTGGAGCACGTGCCCCCACGTAGGTTTGTCCCAGTTTACGAGTGCTGGAAAAAAACCCCGGAGTTTTTTTTAGGTTACAGAGGTATCACTACAAAATCGGGGACCACAAAGCATCTTTTTGCATTTAAAAGATTTGCACTCGATTCTGGGGGATCTGGTCCCAACAATTATTATATAATCACATACACTTATACAAACACCTCACACATATTTATAATTTTTTGGCGGTGCCACACACTGGATATTTAGTGTATATAAGCCCCAATGTGAATGTCAATAGATTTGTGTAAGGTGGTGTTCCACTTTTTCCCTTAAAAAATAAGTACTTATTAATTTGCAATTTTCAAACGTAAAAATAATAGGCTTACTAAAATAAAAAAATATGATTTATGGATCTTGTTTTAAAATAAAATAATAATAAGCATGGTTCGATGAGATCTATCAAACCCAACAAAAAAAATTAAAAAATTATTTTCGTAAGTCTATTATTTTTAAGTTTGAAAATAGATTCTTATTTTTAAAATACTTATTTGAGAATCTAGAATATGGCCTAAGTGTTTGTAGTTGTAGAATGATTGTTGGTCGTTATAATTATGCTACATATTTCTTGTACAATTTAGGCAGTTGTCCTGCCCAATGAGGTTTCTTGTAATGCAAAACTACACAACTGAGTTGTAGTTCAGCATCAAAGTCATCTAATATTAGTCTGGATTTTATCTTACTTCTTGTAGATCTGAGTCATCTATTACCAAGATGAAATTTGAACTATTAATTACTGAGATGAACGACTCGGATGCCGCACTACATCTGCCTATAGTGCGGCCTAGCACTACAAAAACCCTGTGTCCACCCCATTAAATGGGCTCGTCCTTAGCTTAGAAATGCATACCAAATCATTTATATACTTTGTGAATCTCGATGAGTAGAATGACCCTAGGAGAATTAGTCATCTCGTTGTTATCTACATAATGGAATCAAATGATCTTAGGGGAGTATTTTTAAACCATGATTGTCATTCACTTGTTCAAGACCACTGCACGTAATCAACGTTTGTGAATTACTAGTCTAATCAATTTGATTTTTCCCAGAGTTAATCTACGCATTGATGTTGGAAATGCCTTGTATTATTTTTTCCCACACTAGTTAATTTTGTTATTCTCGTTTTTGTAACATATTATAATAAGGGCTTTTGGGAGATTTTTAGGAATTATCTTTTGGGCTCTCATATTGTGATATTTCTAGAGTTACGGATTACTCGCCGAATCTTTGTATCTCTTCTTCACGTTGGTTAGTGAATCATCTCTCTCCTCGCCCGTGGACATACCCATCTTGGAGAACCACATATATCTTGTGTCTTTGTGATTTCTTGTTTAGTTTTTAATTTCTCGTTCTTAGCTTGCATTAATAGCGTTTGTTATAACAAACTGGTATCAGAGCCTTAGGTTGCAAAACTAGGGTTTTGTTTTCGATTGTGGCTATAGCGGCTAAATTCGAGATTGTAAAATTTGATGGGTAGAGTAGCAGTTTTAGTCTTTGAAGAGCAAAGATGAAGGTTCTGTTAACCCAACAAGGATTGCACAAAACTTTGTTAGGCAAGTCTAGTTCTGAAATTAAAGAGAAAGTGTAACGACCCTGATTTTTGGTAAATAAAAATTTCATTAAATATTTAAATTTTATTTAAATTACTTGGATTTGCTACTAAAAATTTCTTTTTAATTTTAATAATCCGTCATAATTAGATTTGAGATTTATAAAATTATATCATTTCATACCGGACAATCTAGTCATTTTCTAAAGACAAGTATGAATATAAAAGCACTTGTATATTTTCCTAACGAGTTAGATAAAATCTTTAAATTTTATTTCTTGGCTAGAAATCTTACTGGGCAAGTAAGGTTAGTTTCCAACCGATTAGTTGGAGGAACCGGACCACCGATTCACCCTGTTACAATTCCCTAACCCTAGATGGGCCTTTTTGACCGTCTGTGAACCTTATGAACTCCTCCAAACCCTATCGGACCATTAGACCATAGGAGTAATCATTTTACTCCCATGACAAGTCATTTCAAACCCTAATTATTCCCAATTTTCCTTTGACCTTTGGTGCATAAATGTTAGAAAAAATATTATCCCTTGGACAATAGATTTCCATGACTAGTCATTTCATAATCATTACCCAATATTCCTTTACCCCTTGGTCCATAATTGTTAGGGGAATTTTTGTCCCTTGGTTAATAGACCTTTGACTTGCCAATAAGCATGACAAGACAAGTCATACTTGGAATCTCATCATTTTGCTTCCAAAAGAAGCAAGACTAGCCTTGCCATGCATGCACACCTATGTTCTAGCCTTAAGCCTAACTATCTTAGGTTTTACTTTCCTAGATGAATATATACATGTACTTATATATATGCATATATATGTTTGTGCATAGTGTGAGAGAGAGAGAGAGAGAGAGAGAGAGAGAGAGAGAGAGAAAGCCGTGAGAGAGAGAGAGAGAGAGAGAGAGAGAGAGAGGCCGAGTGTGAGAGAGTGAGGTAGAGTGTGTGCTTGTGTTTTGATTACTTACACAAGCAAGCTTTATAGCCTTAAGCCTATTTTTGACCATGCCAACCCATTCTAGTCTTCCAAAGTACAAAGCTAGCCCATGATTATGTTCTTTCTTACAAGCAACCTCATTTTAGGACTTGACAAGTCAAAAACCCTTCATGATGGCCTAAGATTTGGCCTAGGATGGAAATGACAAATGAAGGAAGGCTAGGATTTGATTGAAGACTTGAAATGACCACTCAATAGAACAAATCCATATGGAGGGAGAGAGAGCCAAGACTTTTGCCTATAAATAGCAAGCTCACCTTAAGTTTCAACTCACACCTTCACTTCTTGCTCTCACTTCTCTCTAGAAACCATTTCTGTTTTTCCAGGCAGCTTACTGCCCTCCACGAATCTCCATTTTTCTCCTGCTTAAAGTAGTTTTTAGAACCAACTCCCTTCGGGAAAGTTGTAGAGCACTTCGAAACCTTCAAGTTAGACCCAAGAACCATCCCAATCGGTGAAGAAATGACAAAGTTATTGGCATCCGAAGTTCAGTAAAAATCTCGGATTTCTATTTCCATACAGCATACTGTCTTCTCCTTTATCACCATTTTTCTCCTACCTAAAGTAGTTTCTAGGATCAACTTCCTTCACGAAAGTTGTAGAGCACTTCGAGAGCTTCAACTTCGATCCAAGAACAACCATATTCGGCCAAATATTGACCGAGTTACTGCCATCCAAAGTTTGGTCCAGATTTGCGAGTTTCACCGCCCGTAGAAAACTTCCAACTAGCTTATTCGGCCCCGACTAGTTTCGGATCAAGGTAGATTATTCTTACCCCTAACTCTAAGTTTATCCTTACTCACTTACTTACTTATTCCAAGTAAAACGTATGTTGTTTGATCTTTAAGAAAGAACGGTTTTCGAAAGTTAAAACGTTACCATGTGAATCGAAGTATTCGTATTTTGATATTCCAAGGAGTATGAGCTTGCATACATAAATCGAATGTGTTACTTGTGGTATATTATAGAATTGGATGATCTTGTTAGAATGTTTCATGCTTACTTTTGTCCTACCGCGGAGTCTTTGCATGTAAACGAGACACGAGAACCGAGAAAGTAGAAACATGGCACCTAGGGTGTAATTAATGAAAGGAGATGTTTTCCGAGGAAGGAAATATTTTTGAAACTACATTATGACCGGTTTTGGTGGCATAATGTGAGTTGGGTGTGTGTGTTCCAATGGGAATCCGAAAAATGCGGAACCATTGTGAGGTTGTGTGTGTTCCAATGGGAATCCGGGAAAAGCGGAACCATTGTGAGGTTGTGTGTGTTCCAATGGAGATCCGAAATAGCGGAACCATTGTGAGGTTGTGTGCGTTCCCATGGGAACCCGGACCGGCGGAACCATGGTGAGGTATGGCTTGGTTATCCGCGAAGAGGAGCCAATGCAAGATTTTGTGTGCCAATGGGAACTCGGTGCGGCGGAACTATTGTGAGGATACTCGGGAATCCGGAACGGCGGAACCGAGGTTGGGTGTGTTAAAAACGGATTTTGAAAATGTTGATTTGGTTATGAAAAATGAAAATGTTGACACGGTCTACGACGAGTCGCGTAGGAGAAACACGGAAATCTTGGACACCAACGATACTTGAATAGTGAATGTGGATGTGTGATTGTTACTATTTGTCGTATATGATCTATTGTTTGTAAGATAAGGGTTAGTGGGTTTGGATATTCTATTGAGCTTTTGTAAGCTCACGGTGTTACCTTTGGTGACCCTGACATATTATATTGGTGGCGACGCCGGTATAATGTGTCAGATCTTATAGATGAATAGGGAGAATTTTACACCTTGGAAGCGTTTGGAGCCGAAGAGCTGGCCAGAATGGATGAAAAGTTGGAGCAGTAGATAGGAACCCTAGTCTACCCTCCTTTTGTTTAATAAAGTACTATTGAGAGAATTATGTTGCAATATTGAGCTAGACTCTATTTAGATTTTCAATGAAATTGCCTTCTTTAACGTACCCAATGTGTCCGATGAGGGTGATGCGCATGCGGAAGGTTTGTTTGTTAGGGGAAGAAAAACAAAAAGGGAGGAGTTGAGTAATAGGAGAAGATCTAGGTCATCAGGTAAGAAGAAGAGAAAGTGCATACCACATGTTGGAATTGCTGAAAGTAATTGTTGGAATTGCTGAAAGCTTAGATGAGTCAGATAACGTGTTATCAGTTATAACAGATGATTCTCGCTCTAATACTGAGTGGATTCTAGATTCTAGATATCCATACCATATGTGTCCGCATAAAGAGTGGTTTTCTACTTATGAGGTGATCAATTGTGGTACAGTTTTGATGGGCAACAACATGGCCTGTAAGACTGTTGGTTTTGAAACGATTCAGCTTAGGATGTATGACGGTATTGTTAATCTAAGGTTCGATATGTTCCGGATTTGAAGAAAAATCTTATCTCCCTGGATGCTCTTGATTCTCATGGTTGCAAATTCCTCGGTGAATGTGGAGTTTTGAACGTTTTGAAGGGTGCATTGGTACTGATGAAGGGTCAAAAGTGTGGTAACCTCTATACACTCCAGGACAGTACAGTTTTAGGTGATGCAGCAACGGTTGCTTCATCAAAGGTTTCGGATTTAAACTTAACTCATTTGTGGCATATGCGCCTTAGGCATATGAGCAAGAGGGGGATGACAGTTTTGAGCAAACGAGGTTTGCTATGTGGCTAGAAAATTGAGAATCTGGATTTCCTTGAGCTTTGTGTCTACGACAAGCACTGCAGGGTGAAATTCAGTACAGCTGTTAATCGCACCAAAGGCATAGTGGATTATTTTCACTCGGATCTTTGGGGTCCCGCAGAGGTAACTTCTAAAGGTGGTTTTTGATATTTAATGAGTATTATCGATGATTTCTCTCGTAATGTATGGGTGTATATGTGAAATATAAGAGTGACACATTTAATACATTCAAACAGTTTAAAACTTTAATTGAGAATCGACAGGTAAGAAAATAAAACGTTTGAGAACTGACAATGGTATGGAGTTTTGTCATGACGAGTTTGATAGGTTCTGTAGTGATGAGGGCATTGTGAGGCATCACACAATGAGGAAAACCTCTCAGCAGAATGGTGTGGCTGAACGTATGAACATGACTCTTTTGGAGAAGGCACCTTATATGTTGTCCAATTCTGAATTGGGCAAAGAATTTTGGGCTGAAGCTGTTTCCACAACATGCTATTTGGTGAACAGGTCTCTGTCAACTGCTATTGTGTGTAAGACTCCGTTTAAGGTATGGTTAGGTCATCCAACTGATTATTCTGTATTGCGTGTTTTTAGGTGTCCAGCTTATACTCATGTGATGAGGGTAAATTGGAGCCACGGGCCAAAAAGTCCATTTTCTTGGGTTATGCAACAGGTGTCAAAGGGTACAAGTTATGGTGCTCTGATGATTCGAAGTTTTTGATCAGCAGGGATGTGACTTTTGATGAAGATTATCTGATTAAGGGATCTATGCAGGTTGAGGATATAGTTCAAGAACATAGTGTTCCAAAGCAGGTGGAGTTTTTGAGTGAATCTTCCAACTCAGGCAAGAAACACATTGAGCAGCCAATTAAAGAGAAATTCAAGAGTTCAAACATAGAGGTTAATGTGTTAGTTGAGCAACCACGCACTATTGCTAAAGATAGGCTAAGGAGGGAGATTTGGCCTCCTGAATGGTATTCGGCTTATTCTGAGATGGTGATTTATACTTTATTAGTTGCTAAAATAGTTGAGTATGAGGAGCCTTCTAGCTATATGGAAGTTGTTTCAATGCTGAGTCTGCACAGTGGTCTATTGCTATGAATGAGGAGATTGAGTCTCTTCAGAATAATTAGACATGGGAGTTAGTAGAACCGCTGAAAGAGAAAAGGATTAAGTGGGTCTTCAAGTGCAAACCAGGTATTCCAGAGGTAGAAGACGCTCGGTTGAAAGCTCGGATAGTGACGAAAGGATACAGTTAGAAGGAGGGTGTTGACTATAATGAGGTATTTTCACCAGCTGTAAAACACAGTTTCATTCACACTTTACTTGCTATTGTTGCATATTATGATCTTGAGTTGGAGCAACTTCATGTCAAAACTGTATTTTTGCATAGGGAGCTGGAAGAACAGATTTATATGCGTTAGCCTAAGGGATTTGTTCTTTCTGGTAAGAAGGATCACGTTTGTTTATTTCGTAAGTTTTTGTATGGCCTCAAACAATCTCCTGACAGTGGTATATGTAGTTTGATACTTTTATGATAAGTCAGTCATATCCAGGAGTGAGTATGACAGTTGTGTGTATTTTTGAAAACTTCAAGATGGTTTGTTTGTTTATCTACTGTTGTATGTTAATGATATACTTATTGCTACCAAGAGTGTATCAGAATTCAACAAGTTGAAACAGTAGTTAGGTAGTGAATTTGAGATGAAAAATTTAGGTGCGGCAAAATGTATTTTGGATAACGAAATTTGCAAAGATCAAGTAGCTGATAAATTATTTTTGAATTAGAAGTCTTCTATTCTGAAAGTGCTTGAGCGCTTTGCCATGCAGACCTCAAAACCAGTCAGTACCCCTTTGGCAGCGCACTTTCAACTTTCAGCTTAGTTGTCACCACAATCAGAGGATGAAGAGAAGTATATATCTCAGGTTCCATATTTGTGCGTAGTTGGGAGCCTTATGTACGCCATTGTATGTACTTGTCCAGATATTTCACATGCATTTAGTGTTGTTAGTCATTATATGGGGCGTCCAGGAAAAGCACATTGGGAGGCTGTGAAATGGATACTATGGTATTTGTGCGAAACTGCAGGTGTTGATTTATTGTTTGGGGTTGTCAATTCTAGTGATCATGCTGTTGGTTATGTTGATTCAGATTTTGCTGATGACCACAATAAGAGGAGATCTCTGACAGGTTATGTCTTTACTCTCTCCGGAAGTGCCATTAGTTGGAAAGCTACTTTACAGGCTACAGTTGCGCTGTTTACAATAGAAGCGGAGTATATGGCCATTGCTGAAACTGTGAATGAGGCATTATGGATGAGAGATTTGCTTTGTGGGCTTGGTCTTGCATATGGTGTGAATTTAATATTTTGTGATTCGCAGAATGCTATACATTTGACTAAAAGTTTGATATATCATGAGAAGACCAAGCATATCGATGTCAAGTATCACTTCGTTCGGGATATCATCTCACAGAAGTAAGTTGAGGTGAAGAAAGTGGGTGCAACAGATAACCCAATAGATATGTTGACTAAATCGATTCCGGTTGCCAAGTTCAAGCATTGCTTGGTATTTGCAGTTGATCGCCCCTCAGGGGCATTTGGCGAGTGAGAGGCTAGAAGGGGAAAGCTATATATGGTGATCTGGTTCAGTGGAATTCAAGTCAAAATGGAGAATTATTAAGAATGCCTTGGATTCTTTTGTCTCATATTGGTTAATTAAGTTGTTCCCGTTTTTGTAGCCTATTATAAATAAGGCTTTTGGAAGACTTCTAGGAATTATCTTTTGGGCTCTCATATTGTGGCTTTTCTAGAGTTACGGATTACCACTGACTCTTTGTATCTCTTTTTCATGTTGGTTAGTGAATCCTCTCTCTTCGCCCGTGGACGTACCCATCTTGGGGAACTATACGTATATCTTGTGTTTTTGTTATTTCTTGTTTAGTTTCAATTTCTCGCTTTTAACTTGCATTCATAACATTCGTTACAACAGTTGGGCTATATGAGGTGAGTTATCTAAATCGTTCTCATGCTACATGGCGTTATCACCATGTGTGGAAGTATATATCCACCACAAGATTACTGAAAACTACGTTCGCATTGACGAAACTTAGATTAAAAAATAATTGGTTTAACGACGAAGACCAAGACAACGAAGACCAAAAAACCGAGTGGAGGCACTCATTGTGCAATAAAAGTTTTATTACAAAACTATCAAAAAGGTGTGGAGGTACACTTTATTGTCAATTCTATTGATGTGATTTATCCACAAAAGTTAATAATTCTATGAATGTGACGACTATGCTTCTTAGTTTTTGGAAAAAATATTCCGAAAGTGCAACCCGTTAAAAGTTGTTTAATTAGGTGCAGTCTAACTAGACTCAAGCATAGATCTAAGGCTGCGATCTTATGAACTTAACTTACATTTGAAAATTATTTTTATTTGAATTTTTTTCGCATTTGTTAATTTTGTGCCAAATTTTTGTGGGTTATTGATTTGTCTTGATCAAATGAATCGGAAAAAGAAATTTTTTTTTTTTACTTTTACCTAAGTATTTTTAGAAATAACTATTTTTTAGCGCAAAAAATCAAAATTCTCAGATTTAAGTTAATAGAATATAAACCATTCTATTTCGTAAATGCGCATTAACAAGGTGTTCTTTAATAATGATAATCAATCCTCTTGTGCACTCGTTCATCTTTATTTATTTATTTATTTGATAGGCAACATTAATTCCATTCATTCAGAAAGATCGAAATCAGCATAATATAGTAGAAAAAAAGGTATTGAACAACTTCTTCTTGCGAGATCTCATTCATCTTTACTCCATTTGATGGGTGATGACCTTAGAGCATCTAAACTATTTTGGTTTGCCACAAAATCCATCAACACTCCAATTGAAGATTTAAAGAATAGAAACGAAAATGCACAATAAATAAATCGAAACACTCATCTTATCAAGTGGAGTGGAATGAAAAAGTGGTGAAGGGAAATCCCCTAAATTTATCTATTCCATTCAGAAATCCTTGATCCAAATTTACAAACACTACCTCGATTACAAGATTGTAGTGTGGCATCAAAGTCATCCATAAGTCCGGATTTTATCTTACTTCTTGTAGATCTGAGCTATTCATTGCCGAGATAAAATCTGAACCATTAATTATTGAGATGAACGGTTCGGATGCTGCACTATAGAAACCCTATGTCCAACCATTAAATGGGCTCGTCCCTAGCTTAGAAATGCATACCAAATCGTTTACTTTGTAAAGATTGATGAGTAGAATAACCCTAGGAGAAGTCGTCATCTCGTTCGGTATCTACATAATGAAATCAAATGATCTTGGAGGAGTATTTTTAAACCATGATTGTCATTCACTTGTTCAAGACCACTGCACGTAATCAACTTTAGTAAATTTTACTCTTCTAATCAATTTGAATTTTCACAAAGTTGTTCAATGCATTGAGCTGTACAAACTGAGTTATCCGAATCGTTCTCATGCTATATAGCCAATCAGCGATAGCTGAAGGTGTGAAAGTAAATATCCACCACAAGATTACTGAAAACAATTCGTTCACATTGAAGGCACTTTAGATTAAAAATTATTGGTTTAACGACAAAGACGAAGACCAAGACGACGAAGACCAAAAAAGGTGTGGAGGTACTCATCGTGCAATAAAAGTTTTATTACAAAACTATCAAAAAGGTGTAGTGGAGGTACACTTTATTGTCAATTAATTCTATGTATGCGACTTTAATTATCCAAAAAAGTTAATAATTCTATGAATGTGGACGTCTGTGTTTTTTAGTACTCCTATTTGGAAAAAAATTCCAAAAGTGCAACCCGTTAAAAGTTATTTACTTACGTGCAGTCTAACGAAACTCAAGCATAGATCTAAGGCTATAAACCATTATATTTCGTAAATGTGTTTTAACAAGGTGAACTTTAGTAATGATAATCAATCTTCTCGTCGTTCATTTTTATTTATTTGTTTTTTTATAGACAAAATTAATTTCATTTATTCAGAAAGATACAAAATGAAATTAATCAGAATAATACAGTAGGATCCGGAAAAGAAATGAATTGAACAATTTTGATCTCGTGAGATCTCATTCATCTTTATTTTAAAACTTTTAACCGGTATTGAAGCTGGTGTCTTGGCCATTTGATGGGTGATGTTCTTAGAGCATCTAAACTATTTTGGTCTGCCACAAAATCCATCAATACTCCAACTGAAGATTTATTGAATAGAAACGAAAATGCACAAAATAAATAAATCAAAACACTCATCTTGTCATGTGGAGGAAACCGAAAAAAGTGGTGAAGGAAAATCCCCTAAATTTATCTATTCCATCCACAAATCTATATAAAATCCTTGATCCAAAGTTACAAACACTACCTCGATTACAAGATGATATTATGTGGTTGTTCTTTTGATCAGTTCATTAGCAACCTGCCCATAGTTTTTTTCTCAATCGGCCAAACATATATATTTTTGTAAATCTTTGAAAAGAATTACAAAGATTAAAGGGATCACGGGCACACCGGCATACGTCAAACACCGAATATCGAACGACAACGAAAAACAACCCAGCGACAGGCAACACCAAAACAAACTAAAGTCAATAGACCAACCCCAAAACCATGACAAACAAATCGTAAGAACAAAACTGGAGACGGAGAGATACAAGCCAAAACCGCAAAATCATGGAATCAAAATTCAAGAGAAAAAAAGAGACACCATCCTTGCAGACATCATCATTCTCCGCGAAATCATCTTCATCAGCAACCTGCACGTCGTTGCCGAGAAGAGAAAAACAGAACTGCCCAATCATTTTGGTAGGTAATGGAAGTCCAGCTAGCACACACTTTGTTTACAATCTTATCTTTCCGAAACAGTCCATCGGAGTATTATTGTCCTTCTACAACAGTCATACAGACCATGCATGAACAAAAAGTTCCAACATGCATGACCACTTGTTTTGGTTGGCAACCACATGTTCACTATTATAAGGATCACATTGAATATAGCCTTGGCCTTTTACATCAGATATAAAGTATAAAACTTGTACGGATCAGGCTCGAAACACCAAAAAAAGGCCGAAAAAGATCACAAACACCATCGTAACCTTGTTCTTGAATGTTATAAAAAATGGATACAGTATAATTTTTGCAAATTCTCCTAGAAACAGTGAGTGGCAATAATTGTTTGCGTTCTTCATCTAACAGAATTGAGTGCAAACCTTCTTGGCTTATCAAAAAAGAAAAATGAACAACTAGATCAATAGATGCGAATTACCCCGTTGGAAGATTTTTAGAAACTAGAGGAAATCGATTTGAGAGTATCACACATTTTCCGTGATTATTAGGTACTCTAAGGGTCATCTCTAGTACACATTAGTTTGCGAGCCATGCACACACATTCATGTGTGTTGAAGAAAGCCCCTCGAAATCAAGTAATAATTTCCCATAAAGAGACCCAAGCAATAACTTTTGTCACATCCAATGCAATTATCTTTTCCTTTTTTTTTGTTGTGCGGTAGGGCTTCCACAACAACCGTAAGGCTCAAAAGCAGTTCATAGTGGTGACACACCGTTCAAGACTTTGTTGTAAAGATGGGGTCTCATAATTGAAAAGGGCTTCTTCTTTTCTTTTCTTTTTTTTGGCCTATATTATATACATCAGCAGGGTTAACAAGGTATTAGTATGTTAGTTCAAAGGCTGTCTCATAACTCTGAACTCCAAACCATTTCTCGCGGGTCTTGAACCATGCCTCTACAGAAGGAGGCGTACCAACTGAGCTAACAACTCATTGGTGAAAAGGGCCACTTCACATGTTTACAATACGCCCATCCCATGTCATCCCATCCTTATTACATACATGCACCACATGTACAAATATGCAAAATGCAGCTATAAATACAGGTGAGTCTGATTCCGCATAATTGTCTACTAAAACACACATCCAAATAACTAGCTAGACTGAAGAGAGCAACCAAATGGAGCACGACCTCTGTGAAGCTGCAATTAAAGGGGACACCAATTCACTGGACGCCATAATCCGAAAAGATCCACTGATTCTATACAAAGTTGTGGCCGGATGTTTCAGTGGCACAAGTCCTCTCCATGTCGCCACATCAAACAAGAAAACACCCTTTGTGGAAAAACTACTGAGTCTCAAACCGGAACTAGCCGAAGTTCTAGATTTGCAGCTACGATCGGCCCTTCACTTGGCGTCGGCCCAAGGGCACGCCGAGATTGTGAAAGTTTTGTTAGAGAAGGGCGGCCTTGAGATGTGCCTGGTTCGAGATCGAGACGGTAAAAACCCACTCCATATTGCTGCCATGAAAGGCAAGATCAGTGCCTTGGAAGAGTTGGTTAGGAAGTGCCCAGAAGCGGCTCGAGTCAGGGTGGATCAAAACGAGACGATCTTGCACTTGTGTGTCAAGCACAACCAGTTGGAGAGCTTGAAGAAACTGTTGGAGATGATAAAAGGTTGCGATTTTGTCAACGCTAAGGATAGTGCTGGAAACACCATTTTGCATCTAGCTATTTTGTATGAACACTTCGAGGTATGTCCTTATTCTTTTCACTACGTACATAATGTGATTTTGTTCTGTTGCCCACCAAAAGTGGCTGAATATACTCACTGTATACTGAGTTCACATCGAATGTCCTTCAGTAGTCAAAACCAAACATTTTGTGGAGCTTGGCTGTTTATCCCTTGTCCAAAACAAATAAAGAAAAAATCTGTTCAACACCATATCGGTAAATGCTTGATAGAATTAAAAAAACAAAAGTACTTGGTTTGGTTCACAAATATATTTTTGGGTTTGGATCCAGCACCTCTCTATATGGGATTCATCTGATTTTTCTACAGAATAGCCCAAAAACACAAGTCCTAATCCGGGGATGTTGCCAAGCACCTTGTTTGGCATGAGCGGTGCCGAGCAGCCCATCTAACTATTCATTTCGGTAATGGACTGCTCGAATCTATACGAGCTACAGACGACCGTGAATTTTATGCAGTTTGATTAGATCCAAGCCGTCCATGTCGAAATGAGCGGGATGGATAGACCACTCGGCACCATTGCCAAGCAACGAGTGCTTGGCAGCATCTCCCATTTTGACCGAAGTGGTGCCTCCCTATATGCATTAAATATAGTATCGATTAGTGCGAGATGTTCACCCACTTTGTGGTGCATGAACAAAATTGCACTCTTTTATTCAATGTTTCTAGGCAATGATGGCTTTAGAAATTTGTAGTAGTACTGACGCAGCGAAATTCACAAAGAAATTAGTTAGCGTACTAATCCAAACAAGATAGGTACGCAAAAATTTGCTTCCTAAAACGACAAAAATATCAAATTGAAGGGCTAAATGAATGAATGAATTAGGCCGGAGCGCAAAAATAAGTCAGTTCATCAAGTTTAGGCCTATTCCGAGCTCGCCCGGCCAAATCGGGTAATCTAAAATTAAACATCGTTTAGGCTTTCGAGGCTTCATCCAATCCAATTGATCATGAAATTGGGCTTCCATGTGTTCTACATCAAGTAGAGTGTTCATAAATTACCTTAACTCTACTAGCTAGTGTATTAAGCAATAATATGTGTGCAAAACCTCATATATTAGTATAAACAGTAAGACAAAAAAACATATTCCCTCTATTCTAAAGAAATCAACTACGAGACGAATGAGAACTCAAAAATATATACTATATATTTTCATAAAAACTAAATTTTTTTTTGAAAGTTGTCATATCGTGTAGTAGAGAGCATTCCAAGAGAGGGTGTTAAATTTACCGTTGTCCTAGACAAATATTCTCATATTTTGTGCCAATGTTTAACCTATTAAAATTCTTTTGAAAAAAATTATAGCGAGTATATGTTGGGGCCAACCTTTTGTAAATATGTTATTCATTAAGATGACATGATGAGATTTTTTATTATATTAAATTTTAAATTAAAAAGAATATTATTCAAGTTAACATGGTTTTGCAATATAGTTGAATTTTTTTAAAGCTTTGTTTGTAATTCTGTAAGCTAACTAGAAAGAAAAAGGTAGTTATTGTTACGAATGCAAAAATAACACATTTAGACCATCAACAATAGAGATTGAGAGATAATGCAAAGCATAATACTTAAACCAAAAGATTCTTCTTGTTTTCTCTTTATTTATTTAATTTTTTTATTAGGATTGCGAGCTTTATTTGAGGTATGTTAGATGTTCAAATATGAATTACCTAGATTGATGGATTGTAATTGGATTGTGATTAAGTGTTCAATTGATTGAGTTAGGTGTTTAATTATTTTTGAGTTAGATGTTCAAGACTGGGTTAGAATTGAGTGTTCATTAATGTTTGAGTTAGGTGTTCAAAGAAATGCTAACCCATAATTTTTACATATTTTTTAAGAAACAAAAGAAAATAAGTTTTTGGGTGTTCATGTGACCATTGAACAATCAATGTATAGCCGCATCAGTTTCTAGGTTATTTCTTGATAGGAAATCATCACTGAAAAGCATGTTCTTTGGTTTCTTATATCTAACCATGAGATGCAATGTAAATATTTCAGATCGCATGTCATGTCCTAGAGATGGAAAAAATAGAAGGGAAGGAAACAAACGATGTGAATGCGACAAATGAATGTTGCACTACAACACGAAAGTCATTGCAAAAGGTATTCGCTACTCGATAGGAAAAAATATATTTTCTCTCCTATATATTCTAACACAATTGGCGAGAAATTTTTTTTTCACTATATTTTTTCCTCAATAAACTAATGCCATGTTTACAAAATAGGTGAAGAATTTTTTTCGTCACAATTATAGTTTAGGCGAGGAAGTATTTCCTTGCTAAAACTCTTGAAACTAAAAACAATACTTCCAAATTCTCAACTTCTTTGCTACCGCTAGAACTCATTATGGTGACCTCCTTTATAGCAGCATTCACTTCATCCACCACAACTTCCTTTCCAGTGCAAAGCTTTACAATTTTTTATATATAAACCTATTACACGTTTTTTTCTCCTCGTTAGTTCGTTTCATTAAATATTTCTATCTAATTTTAGTCCATTTGTAGTGTTTTTTTAAACTTGTTTCTTAAATCTTTAATAATATTACTCGCTTTTAATGAATTTAACTATTTTCATAATTTGATATTTTCTTATATACTTTTTATAAGTCTTTATACCTTTCTAAATTTGTTTATTTTGTACTTAGTTGTAATTCTCTCTATGTTTAGTAACCACTTTTAGTGCCTAAATTAGTTTGAGCACTTTAATTTTTTGCAAATATGTCATTTTTTTATGGGTGAATCTGTTCTTACTATGTATGTGCATCTACAAAATATTAAGTCAACTAGATTTGTCAATAATAATTTGTTATGTTTCTTTTTAAATGTGCTTAACCTTACATATTTTGGTAAATTTGTGACGATCTAACTTTGAGATATTTTTTAATTTATTTTTTATTGTAAATATTAACTTTATCTTTGCTTAGCTTTTCATTAATTTTTTTTCAATTAATAATCAATTATCTCTACAACATAAATCCATATGTCCCATTCTTTTTTCGAAATGCATATCATTCAACCCGCAAACGTATGTTCCATATGTCCGGTCCTTTTTTGAGTTCATAACTATGAGATAAACTTTTTTTTAGCATGTCCTTAAAATATTTTTATTCAAACAATAAACTTTATGACAATTTGAACAAACTGACATCGTTAATAATTAATTTCAATTGAAAAAAACTGAATGCATAGAATTAGTGAGAAACATATTTTTCATTGCTAATTAGAATAAGAAAAGTGACTGAGGTTTTTCAATGCTATTGGCAAGGAAACTATTTTTCTCCTTTTATCACTTTTTTTATTTTTATAAATTTGATAATGGTATTGAACCATGTAGTCAATTATGTCTTACCATTGTAATATTACAAATGCATATGAACATAATTAATAATGACTCATATATAAAAAAATTAATGAGTCTCGAAAAAGGTGACGAAATATTTCCTTGACAAAAGGTTACATTTGGCAAGGAAATCTGTTTTATCTCGCTATAAAAGGTGACGAAATTGAATTTCCTCGGGGATAATGTACCTTTAGCGATGAAATTGGATTGTTATTGAGTGTTCAATTGTTTGAGTTAGCTGTTCAATTATTTTTGGGTTAGATGTTCAAGACTGAGTTAGAACTGGGTGTTCAATAATATTTGAGTTGGTTGTTCAAAGAAAAGTTAACCCGTAATTTTTAAATGTATTCTAAGAAAAAAAAAAGTTATTGGGTGTTCATGTGACCATTGAACAATCAATTCATAGCCGCCTCAGTTTCTAGGTTTTTTTCTTGGTAGGAAATCATCACTAAAAACATGTTCTTTGATTTCTCTTATCTAACCATAATATGTAATGTAATTATTTTAGATCAAGCGTCATGTGCTAGGGAAGGGAACAATAGAAGAGAAGGAAACAATAGATGTAAATGCAACAAATGCAAGTGGACACACAGCAATGGACATTTTCTTCCTTGGATCAGGTAACAAAGAAGAGAGTGTCCACGACTTACTTCTAGAAGCCAATGCGAAACAGGCGAAAGATCTCGTAGGTGGAGATTGGCTTACGAATAAAAGGGAGTCCTTAATGGTTGTGGCATCACTTATTGCGACAATGGCATTCCAAGCTGGGGTGAGCCCTCCTGGAGGCGTTTGGCAAGAGAACTCCCAAGATGAGACCAATGGTTACAAAGCTGGGGAAGCTGTAATGGCTTTTAATGATAAAGGTTCTTATCTGTTCTTCCTCCGCTCTAACACAATAGGATTCGTTGCATCATTGAGTACAATTTTGTTGCTCATGAGCGGATTAAAATTCAGGAACAAGGCTATGATGTGGATCCTTATAGTGACCATGTGGTTGGCAATCACATCAATGGCAATTACATATGCGTTTTCCTACGTTGTGTTTACTCCTGAAATGTACAGACCATCACTCATTAATACCATTAAAATTGGAGTTATAGTGTGGTCCAGTGTGATGGCTCTTCTTCTGGTGAAACACACAATCGGGTTGGTGGCATTTGTCGCGACAGAGAGAAGCAGAAAATGGAAGGCAACGAAGGCAATTAAAAGGATGAACAGGCTGCCTGCCTAGCCTACGCAACTTCCTAGGTGGCAAAGATGGAGGAGCGTCTCCTCCCCTTCCCCTCAGGTCTTAGATGATAATATATATAGGATTGAATATAAGGCTTTCCAATGTTGGAACTTTAATTTGTTCATGGTCTGTATGTATTACTGTTGTGAAGGACAATAATCCTTCGATATTCGACTGTTTCGGAGAGAGAAGATTGTAAACAAGTGTGTGCAAGCTGGACTTCTATTACCTACAAAAACGATTGGCAGGGGTTTTTCTTTTTCTCGGCAACGATGGGCCGGTTGCTGATCGATGAAGATGATTTCGCGGAGGATGATGAGGTCTTTGAGGATGGTGCCTCTCTGCCTCTGGAATTTTAATCCCCTGGCTTTGCAGTTTTGGGTTGCTTATCTTGGTCTTTGCTCGGTTTGTTTGTCTCTGTTGGCTTTTGCTTGTTTTGGCGTTGCCTATTGCTGGATTGTTTTTATCGATTATTCGGTGTTTGCTTGTGGTGTTTTGGTCTGCATCTTGCCTTCTTTCTGTTTTGATTCTCGGGTCGCATATGTCGGTGTGCCCATAATCCCTGTAATCTTTGTAATCATTTCCAAACATTAATAAAAATATGTTTGGCCGATCAGAGAATATATATATATATATATATATATATATATATAGGCAGGTTGCTAATGAACTCAGGCCTCGTTCCAAAAACCTTTTTAAAAAATAAGCAGTTTATTTTACATTTTCAAACTCAAATAATATATATGAAAAATATTTTTTTTTTTGCATCGTATAAAAGATCTCAACAAGATCTATATAGCATATTTTTAGATTTCAATAAGTCTATAATTTTTGAGCTTGAAATTGCCTTAAGGATTTTTTTTCCCTTTTTGGAATCCACTCTCAATCACATATTATATACCTTCTTCTAATCGAGGTAGTGTTTATAACTTTGGATTAAGGATTTGTATATTGGATTTGTGGATGGAAAAGACAAATTTAGGGGATTTCCCTTCACCACTTCTTCTTTTTACTTGACAAGATGAGTGTTTCGATTTAGTTAGTTTGTACATTTTCATTTCCATTCTTTAATTGCTTTAATGCTCTTCTTGTAGGGTTAATTCGTTTGTTCTTGATCACTTTTCATGTACGGATAGGCTGATTTTTGATTTATCATCAAGATAAACAGGGTACGTTCTTGAGCTTTGTTGTCAATCATTTTGACAAACCACACATTTCTTTGCATCCCATTTTTGGTCTGTTTAGGTAATATTCTTTCCATGTACTTTTATACAAAACCATTTATCATGTTTCTTCCAATGGTGTTTCAATATTATTATGGTTAATTATTTCTTGTGGTTGTTTTGATAACATAATCGTATGTCTTGCAACTAATGGTCCCATATGTATGTTCGCAATCTGTAGATGCGTAATTAGTTCTTTTTTGTTTGGGGTTCTTCCAAGCCGATCCTTTGTTGTTCCCCTTCACCTATATTGGCCCACGTCGCATCAACCCTATCCCACATGAGCCCCATTTTAAGTGAAGTACCAAAATACCCCACCTTTATTACTCCTTCGATTCCTTACAGTGACTCGCTGAAGAGATTGCCCATTCATCATTGTCAAACAAGCCAGATGGATCATCAAGACCTAATTCATCTGTTGGTTCCATCAACGTCGAGACCTCTCTCAACGTCTTCCGAGGTCTCACTGTTGCTGTACTCTCTCTCTCTCTCTCTCTCTCTCTCTCTCTCTCTCTCTCAACGGCTCCACCTCCGAATCGGCCATGGACGAGAGCATGCAGTAGCAGAGTTTATAATCCCCCAAAGCAAAAGCAGAGAATACAACGTGAGCAGATGAAGACGACGACGAAGAATCGGACGAAGTTGACAACGACGGTGATGACTGTGGTGGCATGGGGTTCTAGATCTGTCATTTTACGGTTCTTGTTTGTTACTTTTTAAGTGTCCTTTTTCTGACCTCTGGTTCTCTATGAGGCTTCGTGATGTTTTTCGATTTTGATATGTGAAAAAAGAAGATTAAGTGAATTGATATTCTATACCAGTAATGGAGAAAGTAGAAAGACTAGAAAGAATAAAGTGAGCTTTTTTTTACCTCTAGTTCTCTGGTATCGCAACGCAGCGAGTCATCGAAAACTGAAACATCCTAGAAAATTACTATCTGTGGAATCAATGCATATGGAGACAACTCTACATCAGCAGATGAGGGCATGAATTGTGGGGTGAATTCTGGATTTAGATGTGTAAATTGTGTAACTTAGGGAGTGTGAATTGTGCAGATAGGGTGTGAATTCTGGATTTAGGGGTGTAAATTTTTGTTTTGGACTATTTTGGGGTGTGAATTCACAAACCAAAGAATTCACACCAAGAATTTACGCTAGAATTCACACAAGGATTTACACTAGAATTCACACAACCCAGAATTCTGTAGGGGGCCGGATTATCCGAAGGATAGATAGACCCCCGTGAGCTTCTCCGAACGTAAGTGTATTTGAGTTCGCTCGGTGATTTCATCTTGTTCGGCTAAGTTATTCTTCGGGAAATACACCATACGCTCGGAGTCTCTTCGTGTGTCAGAAGAGGGCTCCACCGAGTATAGACGATCGTGGAACCTTCCAGAAATATCCTTTTGATAAGTAAGCTGTCCTTTCTGATATTCGAAACGACATCTCTGAACGATGTGACCTTTCTGACATCGACCCATGTGGCTCTGTAAGGCTTGGGAGGTGGTGTCCATTAAATGACCCTGCTACCTGACGTCGTCCGAGCAATGCGTGACACGTGGAAAGTAGGGCCAGCTTGCTCATCACTCAACCCCTTTGCCTATAAATAGAAGGGCATTAACACTGAAAAACTCTCTCTGGACTTCTAGACAACAGCACTCTCTCTTCTCTACCAACAGATTTTTTCTTACTAAGCTTCTTTTCCTTCTTTCTTCACTTACTGACAAGTTCATCAGAGCTTCTTCCCGGAGGAACATCCCCTCCGGTTCTGCAGGTACATCGAGGCCGGCGTCATCTCTCACGGTTCAACAAACGAAGATAGCCATACAGGAAGGTTCACGAAGAAAAAACCACCCCCACAATTGACGACTCTGCTGAGGAATTCACTACTTAAAATTCAGAGGGTGTTCTTTGTGTTCTTCGTGTTCATAACACCGGTTGGAGGGCTTGATTCGATCCCAGTTTGCACTGTCTGTTCTTCTCGTTTGAACAGAACAAATGGCTCAACATCTATCACCTCCGGGACCAGAGAACTTCACTCTTGGGCTGGAGGGATATGGGTCTATCAACCTCGAGCCCCATCAAGCGGCTAGGACGGTTCCCCACGTAGCCCGCCAACTTTCTTTTCCACCTACCGAGTTGGATATCGCCTTGGCCGAGCAAAAACGTCAGGCGGCAGTTATTGCCATGCTTCAACAACGGCTGGAGGAGCGAGATGGAGGGATGACCGCAACCCCGGCAAACGAGCATCACGCCGAGCCTAGCCGACCGAAGAGAACCCGCAGACGGAGCAGACCGTCTCGTCCAGCTCAGACGACCGAACTCCCTATTTCCGAGCGACGAACTGTCTTTGAGCGCCTTGACCAAGGAGCTTCACGACCTCAGCTTACGAGCATTATTCGTGCCGAGAGTTCCCGGTCCTCAGCTACAGGTTTCACAGCCGGAACCAATAAAGGAGGCGCGTCCGCCCTAGCACAGCCTCGTTCCAAACGGCAAATGAGTCCAAGAAGTGGGAAGAGGCCCGTGGATTTAAACGATCCACCTCGGCGTACACGCACCAGCGGCAACCGGGAATATTCAGTACGATCTCGACACAACTCCGAACATCAAGAAGGGAGACATTCGGCAAATTCAGGCAGTCGCCACCGAACAGATAGCCGAGGAAACCTATCGGAGCACGACAATACGGTTATCCTATATGATCAGTTTACGGGCTTACCGACCATGTATCAACCAGTCGACCCAGGTTTTCAGCCTCGGCATGCTCATTTGGTGAGCTCAAGAGGGGAGGCGCGTGCCCCTTCGGTTTTGGCCACTCGGCTACCGAAGGAGAAAGAAGAGCGCCACCGACACCATCGACGAGAAAGAAGAAAAACTTCTGAGCCGCGTGCTGAAGTTCCTCTCCCTATTATCCCACAAACCCCAATTCAAGAAGATAATTCGAAGCTCAGGAAGGCAAAGGCTTCCCCTTCGTGGATGCTATTCAACAGGAGCGGCCACCGGACAAGTTCGTCATGCCGAAGCTGAAACGATACGAGGCAAATTAAAGGAGGACGCAGTCGCGTTCGTTTGTCGCTTCAGACAAACCATGAGCCTCCATAACTTTTCAGACGCCCTTATGTGCAAGATCTTCCCACTCACTCTAAGCGAGCCAATTATGTTGTGGTACAATCAGCTGAAGCCCAAATCTATTTCTTGCTTCAACGAGCTGGAATTAGAATTTAGTAAACGCTTTGTCACCAGCAACATTCAACCAAAGACATTATCTATGCTGGTGAACATGCGGAGAGCGGCCGGAGAGACCTTACGGCTTTATACCAAGCTTTATTAGGAGGTCTATAATCTTATACCCGACTGTGATCAAGGAGTTGCGGCTGAGTTTTTATGAACGGGTTGGATCCAACCTTGGCAATGTTCCATGACCTCTCACGTAATCCACCCAGGACAATGGGAGAGCTATGACCATAATCGAGAAGGATTGCGTTTACGAAGAAGCCATGGCTGAGCGACATACGCCAAAGACTCCAGAACCTGCCAAAACAATTGGGCCGAAGAAGCAAGTGTCGAACGTTTGCCAAGGGCAAGGAGGCCAGGGCAGCTCAGGCCAGGCGACCAACACGCTGAACAACAAAGGCCGACCTCCGCAGCACCCTCAGCCACAATCGTGGCCATAAATGAAAAGAGAGCCACGTCCAGACGAGTACGTGGCCGAGCATACGGCATTCACTGAACCTATCTACAAACTCCTCAACATCATCGGCAAATTGCCATTCTTTGTTTGGCCGACGGTACTCTTGGGCACCGTCGGGAGCGGACCAGGGATGTGCACGTACCACAAGGAGCGCGGCCACTACACCACGCAATGCCCGCCTTTCAAAAGGTATCTAGAAGAGCTAGCAGCAGCTGGACACCTAAATCAGTGGATTGACGTTCGGCGAAATCCACTTCCGCCACTTCCCCCTCTTATCGGCAACCTCGTAAGCGTTATACAAGGATTGGTTTCCGAAGGAAGGGTGGCCGAGCTTCGTTCAGAAATTGACAGAGCCGTCACCTCTTTATCCATTTGTAACGTGGGCTCTTCGGGAAAGCGAAAATGGGAGGATCCGAGCTTCGACAGCACTATTACTTTTTCATCCGACGACAGGTGTGTAACTCCCCCACACGGACGCCCTCGTGGTTACTGTTGCTTTTGAAAAGTCAACCGTTCAAAGGGTATTGATAGATCAAGGAAGCTCGACGGACGTAATGTTTTACTCGACCTATCAGAGCCTCGGATTATCTCCCGCTCAACTTCAAACAGCATCTACACCCCTCGTCAGTTTTACTGGAGCACCGGTTTGGCCGCTCGGCTTGATCACTCTTCCTGTACGGGCCGGATCACGGGTTCTCGAGATCGAGTTTGTGGTGGTCACTTCTCGCAGTCCCTACAACATAATACTCGGCTGAACCTGGCTACACGGGATGCAAGCAGTCGCTTCAACCTTTCACCAGGTGGTAAAGTTTGTCAGGTGGAATGGACGTCAGGAGAGCCTCCGAGGAGACCAAATCCAATCAAAGAAATGCTACATCAGCACTGTCACCAACAAACAGAGCTGTATGGAGGTACAATGCGTGGAAGCCATCCCCGTTCTTATAATAGAGGACGTAGGAGAACAGGCCGAACAAAAATCTACCGAGGAGTTAATACGCTTCTCAATCCCTGAGGGCAAAGAGAGGTATTTTTTAATTGGGAGTTCTTTGAGCGTGGCCGAGCGCGAGGAGATATATGACTTCTTGATGCAAAACATAAAGGTTTTTTCTTGGACACCCCAAGACATGCCAGGTGTGGATCCCTCGTTTGCCATGCACACATTGAATGTTGATCCGAGTAGGCATCCGGTGGTGCAGACAGTCCGACACTCGTCGGCCGCACACATCGAAGCTGTGATGACAGAAGTAGATCAACTATTAGAGGCTGGCGTCATTCGGGAAGTTTTATATCCTTCCTGGCTTGCCAATCCAGTGGTTGTACCGAAGAAAAACGGGAAACTACGTGTTTGTGTTGATTACACAAACCTCAACGACGCTTGCCCTATGGATCGATTTCCCCTTCTTCGGATTGAGCAAATGGTGGACGCAACGGCAGGATGTGAACGCTTGAGCTTTATGGATGCATATCGGGGCTATCACCAAATAGCTTTGGATTCGGAAGATCAGGAGAAGACGACCTTTATTTCTCCCCGGGAAACTTACTGTTACAAGGTCGTTCCGTTCGGCCTGAAGAATGCTGGTGCAACCTTCCAACGCTCCATCACAAAGATGTTTCCTGGCATGCTCGGCCGAATAATAGAAGCTTATATTGACGATCTGGTTTGCAAAAGCACATTCGCTCGGGATCACCTTCGGGACCTAGGAGAGGTTTTTGCTATTTTGAAACAAAGGAAGTTGCGTCTTAATGCCGAGAAGTGTACGTTCGGCGTCAGCTCGGGAAAGTTCCTTGGCTACATGGTAAGTCGCCGAGGAATCGAAGCTGATCTCACACAAATCTTGGCCGTGCAAAAGCTCCGAGCTCCGACTACTATCAAAGCGGTATAGCGACTTACGGGAATGGTTACTGCCTTGAACCGTTTCATCCGACGTTCGAGTGATCTCTGCCGTCTGTTTTTCCGAGCAATCTCTACTAGCTTACGCAGATTCGTATGGACCGAAGAGTGCGAGCAGGCATTGCAATCTTTAAAGCAGTACCTGTGTCGCGCTCCCTTGCTCGTTTAGCCCCTACCCGATGAACATCTGTATCTTTACCTTACAGTTTCTGATCATGCTACGAGCACAGTTCTTGTTCGGAAAAAGGGGATGGAGCATCAACCAATCTTCTATTCCAGCAAAACAATGACGGACTCTCAAACGAGGTATCTGCCTATGGAGAAATTGGCATTGGCTCTCGTTTCGGCAAAAACGAGCCTCTTGTCTTACTTTCAATCCCATAGGATTGTGGTCCTCACTGAGTTTCCTCTCAAAGCTGTCCTTCGGAAGACTGATACGTCCAGCCGGATCCTGAAATTCTCCCAAGAATTGGCCAATTTCGACATCCAGTTTGAACCTCGGACGGCTATCAAGGGTTAGGCCTTGGCCGACTTCTTTGCCGAACTCACTCTTGGCTTGCAAGACGAAGCCAATGCCTTGGCCACCGCCGCTGAAAAAGCTCGGATACAAGAAGAAGAGGTTTTGGAAGGACCATGTAATCGTCCCATGGAGCCCCTCCGTGCTCGATACTCCCTCGGACGAAAGAAACCAAGGCGGCAATGGAGGCTCTTCTCTGGCGATGCTTGGCGACTGACCGTGGATGGAGCTTCTAATGTTCATGGGGCTGGAGCGGGCATCGTCCTTGTATCTCCGAGCGGAACGGTGCACGAAAGTGTTGTCTCGATAGAATACCCGGCAACGAATAACGAAGCAGAATATGAAGCTCTGATTGCAGGCCTCCAACTTGCTCTTCGGCTTGATGCAGATTCGGTTCATGTTTTTTGTGACTCTCAGCTCATTGTGGGCCATTTGAATGACGACTATCAAGCCAATGATCAGCGTATGAATGCTTACGTAAGCCACGTCTTGGCCCTGTTCGGAAGATTTGGCCGAGTAGAAGTAGAATGGATCGCTCGGGAGCACAATGCGCATGCTGATGCCCTGGCAGGTCTTGCTTCCGTTTACAGGACCTCGGGCGGTCGCACTATTACCTTTGACGAAGTTGCAGCCCTGAGCTTCGAACAGCCGTGTGAACAGGTGATGGCAATCTCCCTCGGCCAAGGTCAGCTGGATTCGGTGGTTGATTTCTTAAAGAACCAAGTCTTACCACCGAACAAACGAGAAGCATACAAACTCCGTTGCCGAGCGGCCAATTTTTTCCTAGGTCCAAACGACAACCTTTACCAACGAACTTTCACTGGACCCGATCTACGTGTCGTCCACGACGACCTTGTACCGGCCGTTCTGGAGGAACTCCATTCGGGGAGCTGTGGGGCGCATTCAGGAGGACGGTCCCTTGCACAGCGTGCATTGACGCAAGGCTATTGGAGGCCGAAGATGGTTAAGCAATCCGAAGAATATATGAAGCAATGTGTTCAGTGCCAAAAGCAAGCGTCTCTCATCCACCAGCCTACCTTCCCCCTCAAAATGATCACTAGTCCATGGCCATTTGCGGTTTGGGCTTTTGACATAGTCGGCAAAATGCCGAAGGCGCCTGGCGGATTTGAATATATGCTCACGGCCACGGATTTGTTCACTAAGTGGGTTGAAGCTTCCCCCTTAATCAAGACCACCGCAGGAGACATGGAGCGTTTTATATGGAAACACATAATCTCCAGGTTCGGCATACCGTACGCCATCCTTTCCGACAATGGCTCCCAGTTTGTCGCGTCCGCAATCAAAGCTTTTTATGCGAAGCGCCACATCACGATCCATAATTCCTCAGTGGCCTACCCTCAAGGTAATGGACAGGCCGAAGCATCTAACAAGACCATCACTCGGGGGCTGAAGCGCCGTTTGGATCGGAAGCTCGGTAAGTGGGTGGAAGAGCTTCCACACGTCTTATGGGCCTACCGTACCACCCCTCGGCGGTCTACCGGCTGTATTCCATTTGCTATGGCCTACGGTATGGAAGCTGTCCTCCCTTTGTCTACTATGATCCCTACAGCCCGAACAGAAAATTTTAACCCTGTGGATAACAATGCACTTGTGGGAGCCGATTTAGACTTCACCGAAGAACTACGTGACAATGCAAACCTTCAGCATGCTGCGTATCAGCAAGAAGTTGCAAGGGGCTACAACCGGAATGTTCGCGCTCGTCCGTTTAACGTCGGGGACTTAGTCCTTCGGATGGTTACCAAAGCATCAAAACTGACCAAGTTGAAGGATCCATATGAAGGACCTTACCGAGTGGTGGAAAAGATTGGGCATGGTGTCTACAGGCTTGCTGAGATGGATGGAACGCCAATTCCTAATCCATGGAATGCTCAAAAACTTAGGAAATTCCATGGCTAGTATTGGTATCCTTCATTTTTATTTTTCCTTTTCTTATATTTACATTTTTGGTTCGGCAAATAAGCTTTTGAGCGTCATGTACTTAATACAAGCTTGTTTCCACTATGTAGATTGTTTCTGTTGTTCTTTTGACTGGGGTATCTAATCTAACCCCGGGTTCATGCCCTTGGGACGCTGGAATTTCCTCCCCATGATCGGTACGTTCGATATGCACTTTGTTTGTTCGGGTGAAAAACTCGTAGCCCATAATGATTTGTTTGTACGGGCGAAACTCTCATAGCCCTTGATGTTTTGTTCAGTAAACATTCTTGTAATTTACGGTGGTTTGTTCGTTCGGAGCAACTTTTCAAGTCCTTGGTTCGGAATATGCTCAAATAGACTTCTCACAGTTGAAGTCTTCTCCTTCGGATTACCACTCTCATCTTCGTTGCAGTTGCCCCATTAGTTGTGTACCCAATTGTTTGCCTTACTGGATTCTCATTTTTTTACTGACCATCCACTAAAACATGGGGCTTATACTTGGCTACACAATTAACATAGTCCGAACAAAAAGACTTGGGCAAATTCTTAGACATTGAAACATAATCCACACAATGCATCCATTCCAAAAAAAAAAAGAGAGAGATTGGCAAACTCGTTCAAACAAAGAACAAAGACGATTGTCATTCATCGTAGGATTCTTCAATCTGTTTTAATTACATCCGTTGGTCTGGTAAAGTTCCAATTGTTCGGAGCCAACCATATGCAAAATCAAAAAAAAAAAACAACAAAACAACAAAAACAGATATACGAAAACAGCAACAAAAAGGGAAGGCCAATTCAATTTGTTGGAGCATCTGCAGGGGCTGGTACGGTGGAAGAGTCGGCAGCACCAGCTGTTGTGTCTTCTACTTCAGCTTCGGCAGAGGCGAGGGGAGGTACTTCTACCAGATTCCTCCTCTCATCGTCAGGCTCAATGCCTGCATCGTCAAAACCCCGCTCAATGCCTGCATCGTCAAAACCCCTGTTGTAGCCGAGCATGAAGCTTTCTTTGTGTTGGCCTTCTTTGATCTCAGCTTGGACTTCCAAAATTTGATCAGCCACATCTTCCTCAGCCTGGGCATACCCCTTCTCGTACTGCCCCTGCATCTCCTTCTCCATTTCTTTCTTCATTTCTTCTCACCCGAAGGCCCTTCCCTCAGACAGGCCCTCTTCCTTGCCTTCGGCCCTCGTACGCTTGGCCGCTTCCTCGAGTCCTTTAATCAGGTCATTCAGATTTGCAATCTGAACTTCCTGGCCTTGTCGCACGAGCTCTGATTGCTTTAGGCTCTTCTTGTAGTCTTCGGCGATGCCCTTGTTATGCTCAACCGACTGCTTCAGCAGCTTCGACTTCTTGTCGTGTTCGGTGAGGTAATACTGGGCACTCATGATGGACTGGGTGGCCTACATTCATAAGCAGAATTAAAGTTATTCCGAAGAACTAGGGCGAACGAACTAATAATCATTGCAAGTACGAGTTTACTTACTCTTCCAGCATGATAGTAGTACTCACTCAGGGTTGCTTTCAGAGATGGGGGACTCTGTATGTCCCTCGGTAAAGCCAGCCCCGAGTGGAGGGTAAAGGCCAGGGAGGGATCCTCCTTGAGACTGTCTGATTTTAAATTTGTTTTTGGCTCGGGGTGATAAAATTGGGCACCCATGGGGTGTCGATGTCCGAAGCAAGCTCCCTCTCCCCCTCTGTTTGAGCTCCCTTCGGAAGCTCGACCTCCTGGCTCTTCCCCTTCGGAGCCGCTTTGTCTTTTTGCTGGCGAGTGGTTCCTTCGGGGAAGGAGGGGCGCTCAGTGGTCGTTTTTTAGAGAGAGGGGGGGGGGGGGGGGGGGGGGTGGAGTTTTCTTGCTTGGAGCCGAGCCCGAAGCGCCCGGGGCTCCAGCCTTACGAAGCTGAGTCTTTTCCTTCTCCTTTTCTTCCAGCTTTTTCTGGAGAACTTCTTTGATGCTCCTCGAAGGAATTTCTTCTTGTTCTTGAAACGGTTCCTCTTCGGTGGGAAGGCGGATTGTCCCTCGTAGAGGTTTGTCAAAGTTCGGGCGGAGTTCCTCTAGAATCTCTTCGAAAACCTGCTCACGCTCGTCGGTTACCTTTCTTCAGATCCGACCTCTGTACGGGGCTTTGTACTTTAGGATCGTTGGGGCGTCTCGTTCCTCCGCTGGGATGGTGAGCAGGGAGTCGGCAAGACCACAACATCTCGCCGCCCTTAACAGTATCTTGTTGAGCTTGGTGGTATCTGTCGAAGAAAAGCACAAAAAGTTTTTTAGATAAGTATAATAAGAACCACAGAAGGAATAACATTAAAATAGACAACTATTCTTACTCGGGGTTCCCCTTCGTGTGGCGATTTCGAATTGGCCGTATTCTTGTTCGGGGAACTGGAAATTTCCCCGAACCTCGACATAGTCGGAGGCCCATTTCTCCAAGTCATACATGCCATCAGGAATGATTTTTTGCATCTTCCTCCGGGAGCAAAGGTAATATCGAGAATACCGAACGTTTCTCGACATCATGCAGTTCTCGAAAAAATGGTAGGCTTCAAGCCTGAACATCTTTACCTCAGCAAGCTTGATTACCGAATGAATAATACGGTAAGAGTTGACGCTCAATTGGCATGGAGTGAGATTGAAACGGTGAAGGATCTCTCTCAAAACTCTATGCATCGGGAACCGAAGGCCCCCTTCCGTGATTGCCATTAAGGGGACGGTGACGTGTTCGTCACTGTATCTTATTCGAGGGCCTTGGACCTGCGTGATAATGACGTCGTCGGGAACATCGTAAACGGCTCGAAAGAGATTCAAGCTCTTCTCGTCTTGGAAGCATTCCAAGTAAGGGCAGGGGTCCCTCCCCGTTCGGTCGAGAATTACGTCGGGGTCCAATTGGACGATTTTTCTCTTCGCCCTCGGAGGTTGCGACGAAGATTCTCCTACGACGCCTGCTCGCTCGTTCGTTCGGCTCGACGAAGCGACTGGAGTTTCTCTTTCCGACTGAGCTTCGTCAGCCTCCTCGACGTCTTCTCCCTCTTCTGCTTCATCCTGAGGAAGCTCCCTATCGGACGATTCTTCGTCTATGTCTATTATGTTGGGGTCTGGCCCCAGTGTTCGGAGAGGAATCACCCTAGCAGGATAATCGATTCCTTCTACTCCCTCGGGAACCTCTCCACTTGGCCCCGTTCGGTAGCTCCGGGCAAAATCTCTTATAACTTCAGCTAACCCTGGATCAACTCTACCGAAATCCGAAGCTCCCGTATCCACCGACCGATAAGATTCTCCCGAAGAGGTTGACTTCGAAGACTCCATACCTAGAAACAAATAAGTGCATGGGATAAGACCGTTAGCGATTTGCATGGCCAGGAGTCTAAGTGCCTTTGTTCGGTGTTCTATATTATTCAGAGAGATCTCAAGTCTACTCGGTTGCTTCCCGAACGATAAACCTTCGGAATAAATTCCGAAGGAAGGATTCCTACCGCTCAGGGAAACGATGGGGAACCCTACGCGTTTCCATTGGGGAAACAGAGATTAAGAAGCTTAACATGGCTTATCAAGCTTCTTAAAGATTGTCCTTTTAAAAAAAAAAAAAACCCATACTTAAAGGTACCCTTGTGTTCGGAAGAACACGATTTGAAGATGTTCACATGTTCGGAAGAACACATGAACACCTGGGTAATCAGGCGGTTGTTTCAGTCCAAATGAAAAGGAAGAAACCAACTTAGAGGGGGCAAAAACATTCGAAAATAATCAAAATGCATCGAGAAATGGAAGAACTCAAGAAATACCTCAAAAATCAAGAGAAATCTGTGATTAAAACCTTCAAATCTGCAGATTTCTGGTCTGAAACAGCGCTTGAACAGGCAAAACGATTGAGAATGGGGTGAAAGTGATTTTCTCTCTCCTTCCCCCACTCTTTTATACTGAGTTCAGAATTCAAAGCAATCTTAAACCCTGACCGTTGGATTTGAGCGGGAGATTGATGTGACGCTCGATAATGGACACGTGGCAAGTATGAAACGTGCCGTACCACCACCTAACGTAATCGTGACACCTGGCAACGTTTCAAATCAGCGGTTGCAGGAGCATTAAATGAAAAGCTGCAAGCACGTGTCAAAAAGTTCCAAGCACTTTATTCGTTCAAACAGCCTCAACGATTCATCTAGTCGTTCGTTCTTCGGATCTATATTAATGTTCGACCAATTGCAATTCAACTCCTCCTTCCCGTTCGAGCAAGGAAAGTAGGAGCTGAGGGGCTATTGTAGGGGGCCGGATTATCCGAAGGATAGATGGACCCCGTGAGCTTTTCCAAACGATGTGTGCCTTATCCGAACGTAAGTGTATTTGAGTTCGCTCGGTGATTTCATCTTGTTCGGCTAAGTTATTCTTCGGGAAATACACCATACGCTCGGAGTCTCTTCGTGTGTCAGAAGAGGGCTCCACCGAGTATAGACGATCGTGGAACCTTCCAGAAATATCCTTTTGATAAGTAAGTTGTCCTTTCTGATATTCGAAACGACATCTATGAACGATGTGACCTTTCTGACATCGACCCATGTGGCTCTGTAAGGCTTGGGAGGTGGTGTCCATTAAATGACCCTGCTACCTGACGTCGTCCGAGCAGTGCGTGACACGTGGAAAGTAGGGCCAGCTTGCTCATCACTCAACCCTTTTGCCTATAAATAGAAGGGCATTAACACTGAAAAACTCTCTCTGGACTTCTAGACAACAGCATTCTCTCTTCTCTACCAACAGATTTTTTCTTACTAAACTTCTTTTCCTTCTTTCTCCACTTACTGATAAGTTCGTCGGAGCTTCTTCCCGGAGGAACATCCCCCTCCGGTTCTGCAGGTACATCGAGGCCGGCGTCATCTCTCACGGTTCAACAAACGAAGATAGCCATACAGGAAGGTTCACGAAGAAAAAACCACCCCCATAAATTCACAGCTCTAAGAATTCGCACCTCCAAAATTCACATCCCCTAAGAACTCACACCTCCAGAATTCACATCCCAAAAATTCACTTTTCCAAGAATTCACATCTTTATAATTCTGTAAAAATGTAAAATAAAAATTATGGAAAAGGGCTAAATAGTAAAAACATGTTTAAAAAGTGGCCGGGGATAGCTCTACAAAAAACATGTTTAAAAAGAGGCTGAATGGTCCTGAATTTTTGGGACGTGAATTCTGTAAATGTGTGTGAATTTTGCAAATGGTGTATTGGGGCCAAATTCACATACTCAAAAATTCACACCAATAATTTACCCAGAATTTTGAGGGCGTGAATAGTGCAAAAGGGTGTGAAATCTTGCAAAGGAGTGTCAAATGGGGGGTGTGAATTATTGCGAATGGGTGTGAATTCTGCAAAGGGAAATGAATAGTAAAAATGATATGTGAATTCTGTGGGGTGTGAGTGTGAATTCTGTGGGGTGTGAATTCTTGGGGTGTGAATTCTATGGAGTGTGAATTCTGTGGATGTGAGGGGTATGAATTCTAAGAGTGTTGAAAAGTGACAAGGGTAAAATAGTAAAAACATCTTTAAAAAGAGGTTGGATGGGATAGCTCTACAAAAAGGGGTTTACATGAAACTCCAAGCAAAAAAGGGGACTGGCCAGAAATTTCCCCTAATTATTTTGGACCGTTAGCCTGTTAATGTTTGGACTGGATTTAATTTTTGGGCCATATCCACCTTTGGGCTTCGGGTTTCCACCAACCACCAGGCCATATAAAACAAAATAATAAGATTTCATGATCATTTTAGGCCCAATGCCCATTTCAAATTTTCCAGCAACCAATCGTAAATCGAAAAAACATTTCCAGCAAGCAAAAAACATTTCCCTGTTTTCCAAAGAGCTTCCTCTCTCCTCGCCTGTTTTCCAGATTGCAAATCACCACAACTACCAAATTGAAACCTGTAACACATCTCCAAATACATCTCAAAAAAAAACACACACACACATCTCCAAATCACCACCACTATAAGATTACAAGTTTAAAACTAAATTCAATACAATGTAATAGTTGACAATGCTAAATAAATACTAAATAGACTAGATCAACCAAAATAAATTACCTCGTTCAAGATCTTCAACTTTATCCATGGCTTGTCGAAGAGAGATTGGAACCGTGCTTAGAAGCCAATTTTGGTGCCTACAAGAGTCTCGACCATTGACAGTGAGAGGGAACTACGAAATGGGTCAAGTACCCGACCACTCGTACTAAAGGCTGACTTGGAAGCAATGGTAGACACGAGCATAGCTAATACATCACGTGCTACTTGGGACAAGATTGGATACTTGTTGGAATTGTTCTTCCACCATATCAAGATATCAAATTCCTTATTTTTCTTACGTTCACACAAATCCACCAAGTACTTCTCTACCTCTGACGAACAAACACTAGAATACTCCTGCTCCAAGTAAATGTCAAATTCACAAGTGATGATAATAATCCTCATTCGCCATTACTCTCGGCATTGCACTAGTCACTTCAACTCTAGCTTCACCCTTTTTTGCATAAGCCTCATACAACCGGTTCAAAAGTTCTTTCACACATTTCTCCATTTCCTCACCCACCGTCTTCCCTTTGGATTTTGAATAGCAAAACTTCACCCACCTTAACTTAAATCGGGATTAAGTGCCACCGCCACATAAAGTAGGAGATTGATTGTATCTCCATCCCCCCAATACTTGTCAAATTGTTTTTCATATCCAATGCCATTGAAGACATAAAAGGGTCTTTGTTGGCGATTAAGTTCCCTATAATGGTTTCAACATTATACATCTCATCAAAGAGCACATTGGATGTAACAAAAAGAGAAGCCGAAAATTTCTGTGTTGCATCATAAAAAAGTTTCAAAAATATAACAAACAACCCACAATTCTTCCAATCAAGCTTGGTTGGGAGTTTTGGGACCCTATGGCTCCTTGGCCTCCTTGACGTTGAACCTGTATCTGTATGTTCTCCCCACCCTCTAATGATAAATCCTCCCCATCCGCGCCCTCCTTTATGCCAAAGAATGTTTTGAAACCACTGTCTTCCTCTGCCATTCTTTGGAATGCCTCTCAAACTTGACGGCTACTTCTATCATCTAGTAGAATTCCACCGAGTACACACATCAAGACACACAGTTTGCTTCGACTCAATTTACTCCTTCTCCGCGCATTTCTTGAAACTCTCCAATCTTTATGGAGAATATCTCACATACCTCACAACTTCATGAACATGGAGAATAGACTCACTGATCTCTTTTAACACCTCAACCACAATAAGATTCAAAATGTGTGCACAACATCGCATATGTAAATACTCATGCTCCAAGATAGTAGTCCGTTTCCAATCCACTGTTTTCCTTTTCAAGAACTTAATAGTCGTGGAGTTTGAACTAGCATTATCTATCGTCAATGGAAAATTTTCGTTAATGTTCCATTCAAGCAATAATGACTCAATTTTCTTGCATATAGTCTCTGCCTTATATCTTCAACTTGACAAAAGTTTAAGATTCTCTTTTGCAACTTCCAAATCACAAAAACCTAGCCTAAGCTGATATTTGATTAGAATGGTTAACCAAATCACAAAACCTAGACTAGCAGACTTGGCAAACACTTGCTATGTTGGAGGGTTGGAACTTGCTAGGTCCGGTGAGTTATTGTAGCAGTAGTTAGCTCTCTCTCTCTCTCTCTCTCTCTCTCTCTCTCTCTCTCTCTCTCTCTCTCTCTCTCTCTCTCTCTCTCCATATAGGAACTCAATATTCATCCCTTAGTTCACGGGATGCTTGCCCATCATGTAAGATCTTGCTTCTAGAACGTTTTGGAATGCCTCCACTACCTTACCCTCCTTTTCAAGAACTTAATAGTCGTGGAGTTTGAACTAGCATTATCTATCGTCAATGGAAAATTTCCGTTAACGTTCCATTCAAGCAACAATGATTCAATTTTCTTGCATATAGTCTCTGCCTTATATCTTTAACTTGACAAAAGTTTAAGATTCTCTTTTGCAACTTCCAAATCACAATAACCTAGCCTAAGCTGATATTTGATTAGAATGGTTAACCAAATCACAAAACCTAGACTAGCAGACTTGGCACACACTTGCTACGTTGGAGGGTTGGAACTTGCTAGGTCCGGTGAGTTATTGTAGCAGTAGTTAGCTCTCTCTCTCTCTCTCTCTCTCTCTTTCTCTCTCTCTCTCCATATAGGAACTCAATATTCATCCCTTAGTTCACGGGATGCTTGCCCATCGCGTAAGATCTTGCTTCTAGAACATTTTGGAATGCCTCCACTACCTTACCCCTTAAGGCGGTTTCTCTAGGGTTTGCCCTCTGTTCGAGTATAAAGCTATGTCCTAACAATTTGTTCGGAAAACTACCGTGCACCCTTATGTGGTGCTGCCAAGTTGTTTTCATGCTAGGTTTATACTGTTTACCCTCACGTTGTGTCCCTATACAACTCATGTGCTTTGCACGTGGTCGGGGCTAATTCTTCTTGTTTGGGAGAATCCCTCTTTCGTTGGAGTGTTGATGGATATTGTGGCTGTTGCATGGGTCCATGGGTGCATCCACATGGGATAATATTTAAGTTATGTTTATCATGTATTTTGAATATGTGATAAGTTCTAATTGGACTCTACAACTTTAGATGATAAATATTAAGTGAATTCAACCACTTAAGGTGATGAGTCCTACAGGGACTCAAACTACCTAAGTGATAGAAGTCTTATATCTCTACTCTTCTCATCTATATATTTGTATAGCCTACAATAGAAATAGATCAGTTGTATTTCTCCCACATATCAAATACTGCAGTCTCTCTCTCCTAGTTCTCTCTAAGGCACTATCTAGCCCCTAGGGATTTGAAACGTGAGAAATTTGTGGAGGACTCTAGTAGCCTCTCCACCTCCGAGAAGAGTTTACTGTTCTTTTGTGTGTGTAGGTTTTGTGCGTATTAGTAGGAGCTCGTAAAACAAGTTTTTCGATCCGTTATATTGTGTAATCCGCAGTAGGTATTTTTGTATTAACCGTATTATTTACTAACAGTGGTATCAGAGCCTTCAATGCTTGTTTTCGCTCTTTATATGCATTAGCAATTGGTAGTCGTGGATGTTCACATTCATAGTCAGTATTTGTTGATTGATTAATGTTTTTGTTTTTCGTAAACATACTTCTGTCGACTGAAAATATTTTTCAAATGTTTTCAATCGAAATATAGATTGCATGATTTGGATTCTATATTATAGAGATGTGTTAAACACTTTAACGATCGGATTTGTTCGTTCCGAAAGTTGCCCTCAGATTTATGAGTAAACCAGAGGCTAAGTTTGTTTTAATAAAAAAAAAAGGGTGAAACTATATATTTTTCTTGATCTTCTATGTGTTGGCAGTAGAAAGAATACACCTGTAAAATTCTTATGCCTTATGAGAATACATCAGATTGATTTGTGTTGATCTCGTAGCGTAACGCCATACCACTCTGATGTTCGATTTTATCTCTTGACAAAATCTAACTAAGTGTTGGGTTTGTGTTTTATTGTCGACAGTTTATATTTAATTAGAAGAGTGAACTGTGATTTGTGATTGTTGACGTCAAATAGAGTTGTGGCTTGATTCCAGTGGGAGTCTCAATGGCATAGCACTGCTTTTGTGGGCATGTACAGGACACTGCTATACTTCTGATAACTGATTTTATGGGATTTGATTTCCAGAATATTATAATTGTTTTTGGCTAGATCTGTTTTTTTCCGTATATGCATGTGAATATAGGAACAGAGGCGTGAACATGTCAACACGGGTCATGGGTTATGTTTATTAATATTGATGAGTTCGAATTGATTAGCGGCTGGATTAGTCATTGGTTGACTTGTCTTGTTTATTGCTCAAGTGGTGCATTTTTCACTGGATCCTATCTCATTAGTTTTGCATCCTTAAGTTATTTGTCAGCTTGTAACAGAGGCAGCAGTACATGACATTAGGTTGAAGCGGTGCTTTGTGCATCTACAAACAGCAGGTATAAAAAAAGAACATTGGGTCAGTCCTAATTGTCCACAAACCAAATAATACCAATTTGTTTTTGGTTGGTCCTAGACTCCTTAACAGTAATATGTTTGTTGTTGTAAGGACTTTGGGGTTATACGTGTAAAGCGTCCGAGGCAACCTAAGTTTATTTTTGTCGACCTTCGTTTTTGTGTTTCTACTATGTGTGTGGATATACATATCTCACATTATGGGAGATGATTACTAGCACCTAAAAATGCGAAATTTTCGATTTTATAATGTGGGAAAGAATTTTATAGTCTAAAATTATTTGCAAATAAAATATTAAGATATGTGCCTAATTAATTCCTTGTGCAATGAAAGCAGTCAAATGGCATCCAAGAATATTATTGTTGATCTTAATAAGGGGGAGAAACTTAATGGAACCAACTATGATATCTGGCATAGGAAGGTTCAGTACCTTCTCAACGAGCAAGAGTCGCTTGATCATTTGACCAATGTCATGACCCCGCCTGAGGAGGGTACCACTGCACAACATCGTCGTGATGAGCAGGCCTATGACGTTTGGCGTAAGAAGGACAAAAGTACGTGTTTTACCTTGCTAAGTTGCATGCACGATGACCTTCTTGGGGAATTTGAGAATTTCCAAATTGCTAAAGCAATGTGGGATCAGTTGCGCGTAAAATATGGTGCCACATTAGCAACAAGGCTTCGTGCCTTAACATTGAGGTTCAATCAATACGTGATGGACCTAAAGCATACCACGGCTGAGCACCTTAGGGTGATGTCAGCCATGATTCGTGAAATGCGATCTGCTGGCAATGATCTCACTGATGAGCAACAGATTTTGGCTGTCATTAGATCCCTTCCTGATCCTTTGTGGAAAGACATAAAAATTGTGCTAACACACAATGAAGGGATAAAGAATTTTGATGATATCTCTCGACACCTTGAGCTGGAGGCAGAGCGCGTTGATGCGAACCGCAATGCTGCACTTGTCGCTAAAGCTGGACAGCGTAATGGATGTAGGTCCCAGCGCAAAGGACAGCAAAAGGGAGCTAGACAAAGAAGGGCTGAAAAGATGGGGCCAAAAGAAGGCAGGGTAACCAAGCATCAAAAAGGAAAGTGTGCTGAAAAGGATAAGTCCAAACTGAAATGCTATAACTGTGGACAGAAGGGTCACTTTGCTCTGGAGTGTTCTGAGCCAAAGAAGATACGGGAGCAATAAAACATGTAGCTAGAGATCGAGCTGGGTTTGAAGATTATCATCGGATTCCAGTAGGTAAACACTACATAATAATGGGCAATGGAGCGCAAGAAGAGGTTTTGGGTGTTGGAACCTATCAGCTCAAGATGCATTCTGGGCGTTCTTTACTTCTTCATGATGTGCTTCATGCACCCACTATCCGATGTAATTTGGTTTCAGTTTTAGCATTATTGCAGTTAGGATTTTCTTTTCAGTTTGAGAATAATAGTTTGTCTATTTATCTTGGTAAAACTTTTTATGGACATGGTTATTTGCAGAATGAATTCTTTATGCTGGATTTGGATTCAGATTTTAATAATTCTGTTATTTGTGTTGCATCTTCTTCTTCTTCTGATATTGTGTCTGATTCGATAAAATGGCATGCGAGACTTGGCCTATGTGATTGGCAAGACTGGCTAGAGAAGGGCTACTGGGCCCTCTCGCCAAAGTAAGTCTGCCTACCTGTGAGCCTTGTTTGGCTGGAAAAGCATGCAGAAAGCCTTTTGGTAAGGCTTCTAGGGCTACTCATCTGTTAGAGCTAGTCCATTCTGACATATGCGGACCAATGAATGTCAAGGCACGTCATGGCGCATCCTACTTTATAACATTCATAGATGATTTCTCACGTTTTGGCTCTGTATTTCTGTTGTCTCACCGCTCTGAAGCTTTAAATTGTTTTAAGTGCTTTGTGGCAGAGGTTAAGAATCAGAAAGAGATAAACTTGAAAGTTTTTCGAACCGATAGGGGTCGCGAATACTTATCTGATCAGTTCAAAGTATTCTGTGAGGAAAAAGGGATACACAGACAATTATCGATTCCTGGTACTCCACAACAAAATGGAGTTACAGAGAGATGGAATCAAACACTTCTTGATATGGTTAGGTCGATGATGGCACAAGCCAATCTCCCAATAAGTTTTTAGGGAGATGCTCTTTTGACTGCTGCCTACATCCTTAATCGAGTACCTTCCAAATCAGTTTCTTCCACACCATATGAGTTATGGAATGGCGAAAAGCCTAATTTAAAGGGCTTACGTCCTTGGAAAACTGTTGGGTATGTTCACAATACTTCCCACAAACATGGGAAATTGGGCCCTAGAGCTAATAAATGTGTTTTTATTAGATATTCTGAGCACTCCAAGGGATATGTTCTGTATGGCGAACACCTAGATGGGGGAATGACTGAAATTGAGTCGCGCGATGTGGATTTCCTATAGCAGGATTTTCCAAGCATTGGTGAGGTTAAGAAGGATCTTGAGCTCTATGAGTTAGACGAACCACAAGGAGATTTATCTCCATCACATAGGCAAGATGAGGATATGCAACCTCATCCTATAGTTGCTGGAGATAGTGGGAGCGATCCTTCACTAGTGGGAGTGTACCATTGAGTGGGAGTGTACCACTAGCAGACTCTCAAGATCCACAGACTCGAAGAAGCCAACGTGGAATAGTTCCTCGTTGCCGCTTCGAGATTGAAGGAGAGTCCTTCATGACTATTTCGGTGGATGTTGATGAGCCAGCTTCTTTTGAAGAAGCTATCAAGTCACCTGCTTCAAATAAATGGATAGTTGCTATGCATGAAGAGATGAGTTCAATGGCTAAGAATAAAGTTTGGGAGTTAGTTGATCTTCCGCCTGGGCGCAGGACCATTGGCATCAAATGGGTTCTAAAGATTAAGCGCAAAGCTGACGGATCAATTGACAAGTATAAGGCCAGGCTCGTGGCAAAAGGCTATACCCAACGTAAGGGTATAGATTATGAGGAAACGTTCTCCCCTGTGGTGAGATTCGCTTCCATTCGCCTCATTCTCGCAATCGTAGCACATTTAGATTTGAAATTGTTTCAAATGGATGTGAAGACAGCATTTCTCAATGGATAACTAGATGAAGAGATCTATATGGATCAACCAGTGGGTTTTAAGGTCGAGGGACAAGAGCGCAAGGTGTGTCGCTTAAAACATTCCATTTACGGCCTAAAGCAATCGTCTAGACAATGGTACATTCGATTTCATCGAGCGATTATTAGTATTGACTTCACGATGATTGAAGAGGACCATTGTGTGTATGTTAAGATAGTTGAGAATAAGTTTCTCATTCTCTCATTATATGTGGACGATATTCTGTTGGCAGGAAATGATTTGGAGTTAATCAAAGCCACTCAAGAGTGGTTGTCCTCTACATTTGAGATGAAGGACTTGGGTCAAGTAGATTATGTGCTTGGGGTTAAGATCTCAAGAGATCGTTCCAAGAGACATCTTAGTATGTCTCAAGAGACTTTCATAAAGAGAATTTTGGAACGGTTTCGTATGCACTATTCCAAACCCATAGATACTCCAATCGAGAAGGGTCAAATTCTTAGCACTGAGCAAAGTCCTAAAACAGAAGAAGAGAAAAGGCAAATGGCAAATGTTCCATATGCAAGTGCAGTTGGTAGTCTGATGTATGCGATGCTGTGTACTCGACCCGATATATGTTTTGCAGTTGGGATGGTCAGCCGATATCAAAGTAATCATGGTACTGCCCATTGGAGTGCAGTTAAAAGGATATTCTGATACTTGCGAGGGACTGCAGACCTCGCCTTATGCTACCAAGGTGGCACTCTTAGATTGGTCGACTATAGTGATGCAGATGGGTCTGCTGATAGAGATGAGCGTAAGTCTGTTTCTAGCTATGCTTTCATACTTGGAAGAGGAGCCATTACATGGTGCAGCAAGAAACAACAGTGTGTTTCTTTATCTACAATGGAATCAGAATACGTGGCATGCACTGCTGCTATTCAAGAAGCGATATGGTTGAGGAGATTCTTACAAAGCTTGAGTGTAACAGGACATCTGGGTGAGGCTGTGGTGCTTCATTGTGATAGCACATCAGCAATAGCTTATGCAAGAGATCCCAAGTACCATGGTCGAACAAAGCACATTGACACCCGTCATCACTTCATTCGTGATATCATTGTGCAAGGACAGGTGGTCCTAAAGCATGTCTCTACGAGCGACATGGTTGCTGATCCTTTAACCAAACCCATTGCTAGAGACATATTTCATAGACATGTTAGGGGTTTGGGCTTACGTAGGATTTGATATGCTTGAGTTTGATGGACATTTTTTTTGGTATTTTATGCAATAATGAAATTTGTCTTCAATTATTCATATGAAAAATTGGAATATTGTTTAATTAGTGCACATATCTTACAATTAAAAATTTGTCACCTGATTGTCCCTCTCACACGGGAGATCGCCCCGGTGCTTAGGTAGTGCGCGGGATGAGACTCAAAATGATCACAATGTGTGATCTCCTTAGCTTTTGGAGAGTGAGCTAGAATTTATACTAAATAATTATTTGTTGCCTTAGCGAGGGCTAAGATGAGACTGAACAAGTTGAACATGGAGTGTCTCCACACCTCCATGCAGCCTGTATAAAACCGGATGTGAGATTCTTAAGAATGAACTTTAGTATAACTTGTCTCAGAAACTCAGGTTAGGCGCTTGAGTAGCGTTTGGACCAAGATCTATATGGTGTACGAGTGTGACATAACCTAAGTGGGAGCTCCACCATAACATGCCAATCATTTTGTATGTGCTTTGAGTCGACCGTGAAAGGGTGTGACAGAATAGATCCCTACGTCGTCACTGTGTGAGCCCTTGGACTATGTAGTCCCTCTACATATATACCCTCTGGGACTTAGAACTATTTTATGAAGTTGAAGCTTGATGTTGCTACTTTAGCATGTCATCCAAGGAT